>NC_143039.1:71521114-71673614 GCF_057628025.1 Oncorhynchus mykiss | reverse complement strand
TTAAAATGTTAAACTTGAATTAGCTAACACAACGTGCCATTGGAACACAGGAGTGATAGTTTCTGATAATGGGCCTCTGTAGGCCTATGTAGATATTCCATAAAAAAATCTGCTGTTTCCAGCTACAATAGTAATTTACAACATTAACAATGTCTACACTGCATTTCTGATCAATTTGATGTTATTTTAATGGCCCAAAAAATGTGATTTTGTTTTATATATATATATATATATATATATATATATATATATATATATATACAGTGCCTTGCGAAAGTATTCGGCCCCCTTGAACTTTGCGACCTTTTGCCACATTTCAGGCTTCAAACATAAAGATATTAAACTGTATTTATTTGTGAAGAATCAACAACAAGTGGGACACAATCATGAAGTGGAACGACATTTATTGGACATTTCAAACTTTTTTAACAAATCAAAAACTGAAAAATTGGGCGTGCAAAATTATTCAGCCCCTTTACTTTCAGTGCAGCAAACTCTCTCCAGAAGTTCAGTGAGGATCTCTGAATGATCCAATGTTGACCTAAATGACTAATGATGATAAATACAATCCACCTGTGTGTAATCAAGTCTCCGTATAAATGCACCTGCACTGTGATAGTCTCAGAGGTCCGTTAAAAGCGCATCATGAAGAACAAGGAACACACCAGGCAGGTCCGAGATACTGTTGTGAAGAAGTTTAAAGCCGGATTTGGATACAAAAAGATTTTGCAAGCTTTAAACATCCCAAGGAGCACTGTGCAAGCGATAATATTGAAATGGAAGGAGTATCAGACCACTGCAAATCTACCAAGACCTGGCCGTCCCTCTAAACTTTCAGCTCATACAAGGAGAAGACTGATCAGAGATGCAGCCAAGAGGCCCATGATCACTCTGGATGAAATGCAGAGATCTACAGCTGAGGTGGGATACTCTGTCCATAAGACAACAATCATTCGTATATTGCACAAATCTGGCCTTTATGGAAGAGTGGCAAGAAGAAAGACATTTCTTAAAGATATCCATGAAAAGTGTTGTTTAAAGTTTGCCACAAGCCACCTGGGAGACACACCAAACATGTGGAAGAAGGTGCTCTGGTCAGATGAAACCAAAATTGAACTTTTTGGCAACAATGCAAAACGTTATGTTTGGCGTAAAAGCAACACAGCTGAACACACCATCCCCACTGTCAAACATGGTGGTGGCAGCATCATGGTTTGGGCCTGCTTTTCTTCAGCAGGGACAGGGAAGATGGTTAAAATTGATGGGAAGATGGATGGAGCCAAATACAGGACCATTCTGGAAGAAAACCTGATGGAGTCTGCAAAAGACCTGAGACTGGGACGGAGATTTGTCTTCCAACAAGACAATGATCCAAAACATAAAGCAAAATCTACAATGGAATGGTTCAAAAATAAACATATCCAGGTGTTAGAATGGCCAAGTCACAGTCCAGACCTGAATCCAATCGAGAATCTGTGGAAAGAACTGAAAACTGCTGTTCACAAATGCTCTCCATCCTACCTCACTGAGCTCGAGCTGTTTTGCAAGGAGGAATGGGAAAAAATGTCAGTCTCTCGATGTGCAAAACTGATAGAGACATACCCCAAGCGATTTACAGCTGTAATCGCAGCAAAAGGTGGCGCTACAAAGTATTAACTTAAGGGGGCTGAATAATTTTGCACGCCCAATTTTTCAGTTTTTGATTTGTTAAAAAACGTTTGAAATATCCAATAAATGTCGTTCCACTTCATGAGTGTGTCCCACTTGTTGTTGATTCTTCACATAAAATACAGTTTTATATCTTTATGTTTGAAGCCTGAAATGTGGCAAAAGGTCGCAAAGTTCAAGGGGGCCGAATACTTTCGCAAGGCATTGTATATTTATAAATAAAAGGACATTTCTAAGCGACCCCAAACTTTTGAACAGTAGTGTATGTAACACTGGTAATGCAAAGCGAAGCCAAAATGATATATATATAGCTCACATGCGCCTTGTGACAAGACTATGCAATTAGCCAATTGAAATGATTATCTGACTCCGAAAGATAAATAGCAAGAGACTATTGTTAAACCAGGTGCAACCAAGTATTATGCATTTAGCTGATTAGGATCAAGGTCACGAGCATGGAACTCCATTCACAACTGCATTTACTTACTTTGTAAAAATGAATGATAGCATTATACAACGCAAAGCATTAACTAAGCATTATTCTAGGCATGATCAGAGCGAGACAAAGAAACCATGGTTTGTGCCATGGCCCATAGCTCATGGGAGAGAGAGAAAGAGTGTAGGTATCTCAGCACAGCAGGTCAGGAAGAGAAAGAGTGTAGGTATCTCAGCACAGCAGGTCAGGAAGAGAAAGAGTGTAGGTATCTCAACACAGCAGGTCAGGAAGAGAAAGAGTGTAGGTATCTCAGCACAGCAGGTCAGGAAGAGAAAGAGTGTAGGTATCTCAGCACAGCAGGTCAGGAAGAGAAAGAGTGTAGGTATCTCAGCACAGCAGGTCAGGAAGAGAAAAAGTGTAGGTATCTCAACACAGCAGGTCAGGAAGAGAAAGAGTGTAGGTATCTCAGCACAGCAGGCCAGGAAGAGAAAGAGTGTAGGTATCTCTGCACAGCAGGCCAGAAAGAGAAAGAGTGTAGGTATCTCAGCACGGCAGGCCAGAAAGAGAAAGAGTGTAGGTATCTCAGCACAGCAGGTCAGGAAGAGAAAGAGTGTAGGTATCTCAGCACAGCAGGTCAGGAAGAGAAAGAGTGTAGGTATCTCAGCACGGCAGGCCAGAAAGAGAAAGAGTGTAGGTATCTCAGCACAGCAGGTCAGGAAGAGAAAGAGTGTAGGTATCTCAGCACAGCAGGTCAGGAAGAGAAAGAGTGTAGGTATCTCAGCACAGCAGGTCAGGAAGAGAAAGAGTGTAGGTATCTCAGCACAGCAGGTCAGGAAGAGAAAGAGTGTAGGTATCTCAGCACAGCAGGTCAGGAAGAGAAAGAGTGTAGGTATCTCAGCCCAGCAGGTCAGGAAGAGAAAGAGAATGAATCTAAGACCCTTGTAAATTTTAGTCATTTAGCAGTATAACATCTGAGTTGTCTCGATTCAAAATCTGAGATGTTTACAAATAGCATTACTGTTAAGTTATCCTCCAATCAGACATCAGATCTACAGACCTCTACATACAACATAACTAATTCTAAGAGGTGAGACAATGGGGGTTGGCAAGATAATGAGGCATTCCTAAAACAACACACAGGCATCCTCCGAAGAAGAGTCACTTTGGGGGCTGGGCAGCACTACATACTTTTTTAAGTAAAGGCTTTCCTGAGTCTGCACCTTGGATCTCCTAACCTCCCTGTGTGATAAAAGAGAGACAGATCTGTGGTCTGGGAGAGGGTGATAAGATCACCTGTAATCCTCCCACACTGCAGGCCAATCATGTCAAAACTGATCCACCTGAGAAATCACTCATTTATGACACAACTGTTATTATGTTTTTCAATTACAATTTTGCGTTATTTTACCAGATGGGATGAAAGTCAAGTCAAATAACCAATTTTACAAAATCGGATCAGGCATTGATCTTATTCAGTACTATATCATTAACTTATTTATGTTAGATATGAATCATGCTCACTCCATAATTTGGTTATAACGGTGTAGGCTGTCATTGCAAATAAGACTATGTTCTTAACTGACTTGCCTAGTTAAATAAAGGTTAATATATATATATATATATATATGTATATATATATATATATACATATATATATACATATACATATGCATAAGTCCGACAGACACAGATGTGTTCTGTATTCTGGTCTCATCATATTGTGCTGTGACAATAATTTCCTTTACCATCCTCCCCCCTCTTCCACATTCCGCTTCTACCTCCTCCTTCTGTTCTCCAATCTCAGATCTACAATCGTATCAGTTTCGCCTGGACTCTGCCATCATGGTGAATTTCCCAGATGATAGCCCAAGTGTACTCCTTAGCACTCCAATGAACAACCTAATTTCAGCGGGCCCAACAAATCCTCGCCCAGCGTGCCGTGGCTTGCCGTCGACCAAATTAATGAACAAACCATTCACTTGGTTTGCAATTTTAAACTCATCCAAGTGATTTAACAGACTACCATATTGGGCCCTGGAATCCTGCTACTGATTGGGAGGCCCCTCAATCCTACCTTGATCCTCCCTCGATCTTCGCTCCATCCTCCCTCGAATCCCCCTTTATCCTCCCTCGATCCTCCCTCGATCCTCTCTCCATCCTCCCTCCATCCTCCCTCGATCATCTCTCGATCCTCCTTCGATCGTTTCTCGATTCTCCCTCGATCTTCCCTCGATCCTCCTTCAATAATCTCTCCAAACCGCCGACATTGTTCCCTCCATCTGCAGACACTGGGATGGAGGATGAGAGGGAGGTGTGGGCTTTGAGATTGTGCCAATAAAGGTTGCCGACCTGGTTTTTCCTATTTTAGCTTTCATTAGAGCTTTGCCCTCAATTAACACTTCGATTATCTCAGAGTGGCTTTGCATTTTAACAATAGGCTGTGATGTCATCCAGTCGGAATACGAATATAAAATTATTATAAAAGTTACTGTTTTGCAAATGTATTTATTATTTTTTACCCCTTTTGGTGGTCCAATTGTTAGTAGTTACTGTCTTGTCTCATTGCTGCAACTCCCGTACGGACTCGGGAGAGGCAAAGGTCGAGAGCCATGCATCCTCCGAAACACAATCCAACCAAGCCTCATTGCTTCTTAACACAGCGCGCATCCAACCCCGAAGCGACCTGGTCAGCGTGCACTGCATCCGGCCCGCCACAGGAGTCACTAGTGCACGATGAGACAAGGATATCCCTGCCGGAAAAACCCTCCCTAACCCGGACGACGCTAGGGCATTATTGGTAGGAATTCGAACATGTCCACCTCTTTTGTTGAATCGGAGGGTGTATTTATTACAAAACCACACGACATCGCAAACTACTTTAATTAATATTTTCCAGGCAAATTGGACAAGTTGAGGAATGCTATGATTCCAACTGATGGCTCCATGCCATATACTAACTTATACAATATTGTATCATGAAGGAGAGGCAATGCATGTTTGAATTTCACCAAGTAAAAAGGGAAGAGGTAGAAAGGATGCTGTTTGGTGATGTAGCTAAAGTACAGGGCTTTATCGTTGAAGACAAGGTTACTCCTCTGACCTCAGCTCGACACTAGAGGCCCTTGTCTCTGATGCCAGCTCTACCTTTACTGTCCCGTCATCTCTCCTCTGCCAGTCATGCATGTCAAGCAGTTCGTCTGCCATATGAATGATTTATCTCACACCCTTCGGAAGAACTACATCTCTGGCAGTCCAGCGCCAGACCTCCTCTCTCTATCTTTCAAAAAGGCCCTGCATAAAAGATGAAGAGTATGAGAGATGTGTGCTGATTAAAACACATGACAGGAGTGTTACAGCTGGATGTCTCTATATCATGATTGAGTAGCCCCATCTCTACCAGAGGGGCTTTTCTGTCCATTCCCCTGACGTCACATTATGGGATGGTTAGTCACAAGGGTTTAGGTGTTAAGACGTTAGTCACAAGGGTTTAGGTGTTAAGACATTAGTCACAAGGCTTTAGGTGTTAAGACGTTATTCACAAGGGTTTAGGTATTAAGACGTTAGTCACAAGGGTTTAGGTGTTAAGACGTTAGTCACAAGGGTTTAGGTGTTAAGACGTTAGTCACAAGGCTTTAGGTGTTAAGACGTTATTCACAAGGGTTTAGGTGTTAAGACGTTAGTCACAAGGGTTTAGGTGTTAAGACGTTAGTCACAAGGGTTTAGGTGTTAAGACGTTAGTCACAAGGGTTTAGGTGTTAAGACGTTAGTCACAAGGGTTTAGGTGTTAAGACGTTAGTCACAAGACTTCCTGTCAGTGCTTTTACTAGGACTAACCCTGCTAATATTACCCCAGTCTCCTTGATTTCCCCCTCTGAGATGAGGTGACATCCAGGGCATGTTATTGACTACCACGAAAAGCCCTAGGAATCTCTCATAATTATCTATGTGTTCCTGTCAATGGTCTGATTCCTGTCAATGGTCTGATTCCTGTCAGGTTCCTGTCAATGGTCTGATTCCTGTCAGGTTCCTGTCAATGGTCTGATTCCTGTCAGGTTCCTGTTAATGGTCTGATTGAATCTAGGCCCTGGTGTTCCTGTCATGTGGATCACCAAATGGGGCTCTGCTTTCGGCTTCAGGACCGCTAATTCCAAAATGTATTTTATTTGTTATAAAGTGTCTCTTCTAAATGAAGAAGCACATATTAATTATATGTAATGAATAACATCATATTAATTGTTTTGTATTCAGACTGTGAGCTACTCAATCAAGCTGTTTTTCTACAGCAGATATTCCAGACAGCCATACTTCACCTGATTGTCTTCCATTCATTTGCAACCAGCCTCACTCCAGTCAGCCAGTCACACACACACACACACACACACACACACACACACACACACACACACACACACACACACACACACACACACACACACCCAGAGAGACTGATAAAATAGGACTAATGAGTCCCTTTGATTTCAATGGAAAAATATTGAATTCAGTCTCAAATGACATTCCACCCAGACAGATCAATGTCCCTTTAGTTGTGTGTGGTCAATATACAATCAAATGTATTTATTAAGGCCTTTTTACATCAGCCGATGTCACAAAGTGCTGTACAGAAACCCAGCCTAAAACCCCAAACAGCAAGCAATGCAGATGTAGAAGCACGTTGGCTAGGAAAAACACCCGAGAAAGGCCAGAACCTAGGAAGAAACCTAGAGAGGAACCAGGCTCTGAGGGGTGGCCAGTCCTCTTCTGGCTGTGCCGGGTGGAGATTATAACAGAACATGTCCAATATGTTCAAACGTTCATAGATGACCAGCATGGTCAAATAATAATAATCACAGTGGTTGGAGAGGGTGCAACAGGTCAGCACCTCAGGAGTAAATGTCAGTTGGCTTTTCATAGCTGATCATTCAGAATTAGAGACAACAGGTGCATTAGAGAGAGAGTCCAAAACAGCAGGTCCGAGACAAGGTAGCACGTCCGGTGAACAGGTCAGGGTTCCATAGCCGCAGGCAGAACAGCTGAAACTGGAGGAGCAGCACGACCAGGTGGACTGGGGTCAGCAAGGAGTCATCAGTCCAGATAGTCCTGAGGCATGTTCCTAGGGCTCAGATCTTCTGAGAGTAGAGAGAGAGAAAGAGAGAAGGAGAAAGAGAAAGAGAGAAAAATAGAGGGAGAGAATTAGAGGGAGCATACTTAAATTCACACAGGACACCGGATAAGACACGATAAATACTCCAGATATAACAGACTGACCCTAGCCCCCTGACACATAAACTATTGCAGCATAAATACTGGAGGCTGAGACAGGAGGGTTCGGGAGACACTGTGGCTCCGTCCGACAATACCTCTGGACAGGGCCAAACAGGCAGGATATCATCCCGCCCACTTTGCCAAAGCACAGACCCCACACCACTAGAGGGATATCTTCAACCACCAATCTACTACCCTGAGACAAGGCCGAATATAGCCCACGAAGATCTCTCCCACGGCATGAACCCAAGGGGGGGCTTCAACCCGAACAGGAAGATCACATCAGTGACTCAACCCACTCAAGTGACGCACCCCTCCTAGGGACGGCATGGAAGAGCACCAGTAGTAAGCCAGTGACTCAGCCCCCGTAATAGGGTTAGAGGCAGAGAATCCCAGTGGAGAGAGGGGAACCGGCCAGGCAGAGACAGCAAGGGCGGTTCGTTGCTCCAGGGCCTTTACGTTCACCTTCACACTCCTGGGCCAGACTATACTCAATCATAGGACCTACTGAAGAAATGAGTCTTCAATAAAGACTTAAAGGTCGAGACCGAGTCTGCATCTCTCACATGGATAGGCAGACCATTCCATAAAAATGGAAATTTTTTGGGACAGACATTTTCTGATTTTTACAACGTTACGAAGATGGAATAAAGCTGTCCTTGAAATATTCTTGATATGTTCGTCAAAAGAAAGATCAGGATCCCAGAGTAACACCGAGGTCCTTCACAGTTTTATTTGAGAGGACTGTACAACCATCAAGATTACTTGTCAGATTCAACAGAAGATCTCTTTGTTTCTTGGGATGTAGAACTAGCATCTCTGTTTAAAGTAAAACATTTGCCACCATCCACTTCCTTATGTCTGAAACACAGGCTTCCAGGGAGGGCAATATTGGGACATCACCATGTTTCATTGAAATGTACAGCTGTGCATCGTAGCAGTGAAAGCTGTGTATAGCAGTGAAAGTTAACATTATGTTTCCGATTGTAGAGTTTACTGATGGTTTTGATTCAGGGTTTATTTTGATCAAGAGCTGCTTGGTGTTTTTCAAATCACATCAACTGAGCTTCGACCATGGCTACACACAACACAACAACCAAACTCTAGAGCAGGCCTGGGCTACTCCGGTCCTCTGAGGACTGATTGGTGTCACACTTTTGCCCCAGTCCCAGCTAACACACCTGACTCCAATAATCAACTAATCAGAATGCAATTCAGTTTAAATCAGCTGTGTTTGCTAGGGATGGGGGAAAAGTGTGACACCAATCAGTCCCCCGAGGACCGGAGTTGTCCAGGCCTGCTCTAGAGGATACTCCTTCAACTGGGCTCGCAAACACTTTCTGTTTTCCTTTGTTTTAAAGGTTCAGTAGCTCTGTGGACTATTCTGAGAAATACAGCATGAATTTGGAAGGGACATACTCCCCAAAAAAGTTGCTTGCAAAGTTGGTTTCTTGAAGGAGGGGAGTCATGTTGAGAGTGAAACTTTCTTAAACTTGGCATTGCAAGAAAATGTAATTAAGATCACATTCATTTTTCATAGGTTTCGTCTAAATTAATCAAGCCCTTTAAAATCTAGACAAGGAAGAACACGGTTTTAAACCCTCCTTTTTAAGAACATAGTCCTGTGCCAGCTTGTTGGATGGTTATGGGCGCGCTTGTTTTATAAAACATTACGGGGTAGAAGCATTGCCAGCTTGCTGTTCTCAACCACTTCATCAACTCAACGATGGTCCACCCTGACCACTGTCGCTCTGCGTTTGATAAGTGGACTGGCAGGATTGGTCAAATGTCGAGTATGGTGAGTGGGGTAGATAGGATAGGGGAGAGGGGAGGGGATTGGAGAGGAGAGGAGGAGAGGAGAGGGGAGAGGAGAGGAGAGGGGAGGAGAGGAGAGGAGAGGAGAGGAGAGGAGAGGAGAGGAGAGGAGAGGAGAGGAGAGGAGAGGAGAGGAGAGGAGAGGAAAAGAGGGGAGAGGACACTGGAAGGGAGAGGACACTGGAAGGGAGAGTGATGTGCCTGGCAGGGGTACAGGAGAAGAGTGGGTCTGATCAGAAGCACTAGACTGAGTGATGATGAGAAGGATGGGGGGGAAACAGAGTACAGAGGGAGAGAGAGAAGGAGAAATCGGGAGGGAGCGTCATTCAGGCTGGTGTGGCACGGGTGATGGAGGGAGTTATGGAGGGAGAGACAGTGAGAGAAAGACGGAGAGAGCACTTCTCAGACTGGTGTGGCGTGGGTGATGGAGGGAGTGATGGAAAGAGAGGGAGAGGCGGATAGAGAGAGTGTGACAGACAGGGGGATAGATGGACAGAGGGAAACCATCTCTTCTCTCATGCTGGACTCGTGGCAAGGGCCATGCCAACACTGCTGACAGAGTGGTACATGCAAATGGGAGTAGAGAGCCTGTGCCAGGCTGTACTTACAGCATCCTTCCTCTCCCCGGCTAGCAGCAAGGCCAACTGGAGGTGACTTCTGATGGATGGGCCCAGGCACTGACTGAGGAAGAGCAGTGTGCATCAAAAAACAGCCAACAAGTGCCAATTCTTAGCTATAAATAATTTATAATACATTGTCTAACCTTTTCAAATATAAACGTCTTAAAAGTTTATCAAACAATGCTCACTCTATTGTCCAATATAAGGTCAGTTTTGCTTAGGATCTCCATCACTCCTGCTCCCTGGCATCAGCCGCAGTGTGTGTTAGTGTTAGTGTTAGTTTGTTAATGTGTTGATCATTGACAGGAAGTGACGAACAGAAACGCATGGTGTTTTAGTACACACAGAGACAGAAAGCCAGACACACACACACACACACAGACACACACACACACACACACACACACACACAGCTGGCTGCCTTTGAATACCGTTTGGTGGTATCAACTCAGAGACGGGCTGTGTAAAGCGCAGTGTCACAGTGTTTTGCTAATCAATTCATCCACTGATGTGATTAGAAGACTGATTATATCAACACCTGAACAGAGCTCTGGTCTAAATCCTCTTCCTCTTTCAGAATCCACTGACCAATAAGCTGCCTCATCATCACAGATATGCACGGTGTCCATATTAGGACAGCCTCAATCTCAGCAGGACTTTTAATAATATGGACACTGCAGATCTGGAATTGTGGTCTAATTTGAGCTGGACCTGGAGCTATGTTGAATAATGAATGTGTGAGGGAAGTGGAAAGCAGGATTACATATAACCTCTCTGTCTCCCCCTGTCTCTCTGTCTCCCCCTGTCTCTCTGTCTCCCCCTGTCTCTCTGTCTCCCCCTGTCTCTCTGTCTCCCCCTGTCTCTCTGTCTCCCCCTGTCTCTCTGTCTCCCCCTGTCTCTCTGTTTCCCTCTGTCTCTCTATCTCCCCCTGTCTCATTCTCTCTCTCTATCCCCTCATCTCCCCCTGTCTCTCTATCTCACCCCTGTCTCTCTGTCTCCCTCTGTCTCTCTATCTCCCTCTCTATTTCCCCATCTCCCCCTGTCTCCTTCTCCCTCTCTATCCCCTCATCTCCCCCCGTCTCTATGTCTCCCCCTGTCTCCTTCTCCCTCTCTATTTCCCCATCTCCCCCTGTCTCTATGCCTCCCCCTGTCTCCTTCTCCCTCTCTATTTCCCCATCTCCCCCCGTCTCTATGTCTCCCCCTGTCTCTCTATCTCCCCCTGTCTCCTTCTCCCTCTCTATTTCCCCATCTCCCCCCGTCTCTCTGTCTCTCTATCTCCCCCGTCTCTATGTCTCCCCCTGTCTCCTTCTCCCTCTCTATTTCCCCATCTCCCCTTGTCTCTATGTCTCCCCCTGTCTCCTTCTCCCTCTCTATTTCCCCATCTCCCCCCGTCTCTATGTCTCCCCCTGTCTCTCTATCTCCCCCCGTCTCTATGTCTCCCCCTGTCTCTCTATCTCCCCCCGTCTCTATGTCTCCCCCTATCTCCCCCCGTCTCTCTGTCTCCCCCTGTCTCTCTATCTCCCCCCGTCTCTATGTCTCCCCCTGTCTCCTTCTCCCTCAATATTTCCCCGTCTCCCCCTATCTCCCCCGTCTCTGTATCTCGCCCCGTCTCACTGTCTCCCCCTGTCTCTCTATCCCTGTGTCTCCCCTATCTCTGCCTGTGAGAGCCCTACAAACAGCCAATGGCATATGAAACACACACACACATACACACACACACACACACAGTACATGCACCATGTGACCAGCATGGATCTAAAGTGTAGCGCCTCTTTCTTTGGTAATCAATTATCAGTGTTCTATTAACATCCATCTTATTGATATTTTGTGTGACTTCGTGTGTCTCTTTTAGAAGTAACTTTGTCACTAGCCAACATCAGAAGAAATTAGCCAAAAAGCTAAAACAAATGATCCCGTCTTTCACAAAAATACTATTTTACACTGGACACACACAAGCATTCACGCACACAAATACACACTTAGGCATTCAGACACACACACGCACACACACACACACGCATGCACGCACACGCACGCACACACACACACACGCACGCACGCGCACGCACACACACACACACACACACACACACAGGACAAACACACACTGGACACACACACACACACACACACACACACACACACACTGGACAGTTGCACGTGCAGTCAGAAGACAAAGGGCAGAATTCCTTTGGAAATGATATTGCCAGACAATTCATCATCTGAAGTATTCTTAGTTTCCATGGATACGCTGCCTTCCCTCCGAAGAAGCTGTACTGCGACATAAGTGAACATTGTCACGTCTCTATTCCAGTTCTGGGAAGGAACAAAGAGAGAGAGAGAGAGAGAAAAGCAACGATAGAAAAGAAGAAAATAGGATAAAGGGAATCTTGGGAACGTTGTGAATGAGGCCCTTTATCTACTTCCCCAGTGCCAGATGAACCGGTGGATACCATTTGTATGTCTCTGTGTCCAGTATGCTAGTATGCCAGAGACATCCAGGTTGTTAATCTGATCCTGCAGGTTCTCTGGTGGGGAAAGCTGCCTGATGGCTTCCAACTTCTCTGGATCAGGCCTGACTCCTGATTGGTCAATGAGTTGTCCCAGAAAGTGTAGCTGTGTTTTAGTTCGGTTGACTCCACCTTCTGCACGACAGTCTTCAGTCACTGGTTATGCTCCTTCATGGTATTCGCATACTGTATACCAGAATATCATCTATAGAAACGTCAACTTCCTCTAGGGCATGCAATGTCTCTGTCATTTTCTCTGGAGGAATTATTGAGCGCTTGTTATTCCAAATAGCAGGCGACGGGAAACAGCATCGGCCAAAAGGTGTAATGAAGGTTGTCAGAATCCTGCTCTGTGAAGGAGCCAGAACCCGCTTGCCGTATCCAATGACGACAACAACAATAACTGGTGTAGCAGCTCTTTGTTAACCACAGCTGGTGCACAATCTCTAATGTTAAGGAAGTCTCATTTAACCAAGAGAGTTTTCATCTACATTTTTCGTAGCTGTCTATTTACCGCCACAAATCGATCCTGGCACTAAGACTGCACTCAATGAGCTGCATAGCGCCATAAAGCAAACAAGAAAATGCACACCCAGACGCGCCACTTCTCGTGGTCTGTGATTTTAATGCAGTGGAACTGAAATGTGTTCTACCTAATTTTTACCAGCATGTCATGTGTGTATGACTACTGCCCACACAGAACCGCATGCAAGGCTCTCCCTCGCCCTGACCACAACTCTATCCTCCTGATTCCTGCTTACAAGCAAAAACTCAAACAGAAGGTACCAGTGACCTGCTCAATACGGAAGTGATCTGATGAAAATGCTAAGCTACAGGACTGTTTCGTTAGCACAGACTGGATTATGTTCTGGGATTCATCTGATAACAGTGAGCAGATAACACATTAGTCACCGACTTCAGTAATAAGTGCATCGACGTGTCGTCCCCACAGTGACCGTACGTACATATCCCAACCAGAAACCATGGTTTCTCCTGCCCAAAGTGGGGCGGTCCCTCGTGGGGCAGGAGGTCGAAGGGGGGTGAATGTAGCGGACATGAGTCGGGAATGGTTGCTCATGGTCACTTGATGAGGTAGCCCTGCCTGCGAACTTCAAAACCATTCAAAACCAGAACAAAAGAGAATTTCCTCTTGGTCTAAGACGTTGGTTGCTCCCATGGGAGACCAGGGTTCATATCCAGCATGTTAGCCATCAAACAGGCAAAGTGTCAATACAGGACTAAGATCGAATCCTACTACGCCGGCTCTGACGCTCGTTGGATGTGACAGGGCTTGCAAACTATCATCGATTACAAAGGGAAAGGAAAAGGGAATCGACTACAGCTCAGTGTTCAACCCCCTAGTGCCCTCTAAGCTCATCACTAAGATCAGGACCCTGGGACTGAACACCTCCTTCTAAAACTGTATCCTGGACTTCCTGACTGGCCGCCCCTAGGTGGTGATTGTAGGCAACAACACATCCGCCACCCTGACCCTCAACACGGGGTCCCATCAGGGGTGCGTGCTTAGTCCCCTCCTGTACTCCCTGCTCACCCACGACTGTGGGGCCGCGCATGACTCCAGCACCATCATTAAGTTTGCTGATGACACGAAGGTGGTAGGCGGGATCCCTGACGACGATGAGACAGCGTTAGGAGAGGAGGTCAGTGTCCTGGCAATGTGGTAACAGGACAACAACCTCTCCCTCAGCGTCATCAAGACACAGGAGCTCATCGTGGACTACAGGAAATGGAGGGCCGAGCACGCCCCCATCCACATCGACGCGGCTGTTGTGGAGCGGGTCAAGAGCTTCAAGTTCCTCTGTGTCCACATCACTAAGGAATTATCATGGTCAAAACACGCCAACACAGTTGTGAAGAAGACACGATAACACCTCTTCCCCCTCAGGGGGCTGAAAAGATTTGGCATGGGTCCTCAGATCCTTTAAAGGTTCTACAGTTGCACCATTGAGAGCATCTTGACTGGCTGCATCACCGGTTGGTGTGGAAACTGCTTGGTATCCGACAGCAAGGCGATACAGAGGGTAATGCATACGGTCCAGGACATCACTGGGGTCGAACTCCCTGCCATCCAGAAACTCTATACCAGGTGGGATCAGAGGAAGGCCCTAAAATTTCCAGCCACCCAAGTCAAAGACTGTTCTATCTGCTACCACATGGCAAGCGGTACCAATGCACCAAGTCTGGAACCAATAGGACCCTGAACATCTTCTGCCCCCAAGCCATAAGACATTGCAACATTGCAACATTCTGGCCTGATCCAACAGGTCCCAGACGTGATCAATGGGTTTGAGATCCGGACTCTTCGCTGGCCATGGCCGAATACTGACATTCCTGTCTTCCAGGAAATCACGTTTAGAACGAGCAGTATGGCTGGTTGCATTGTCATGCCAGAGGGCAATTTCAGGATGAGCCTGCAGGAAGGGTACCACATGAGGGAGGAGGATGTCTTCCCTCTAACGCACAGCATTGAGATTGCCTGCAATGACAACAAGTTCAGTCCGATGATGCTGTGACACACCGTCCCAGACCATGACGGACCCTCCACCTCCAAATCGATCCCGCTCCAGAGTACAGGCCTCTGTGTAACGCTCATTCCTTCAACGATAAACGTGAATCCGACCATCACCCCTGGTGAGACAAAACCGCGACTCTTCAGTGAAGAGCACTTTTTGCTAATCCTGTCTGGTCCAGCGACGGTGGGTTTGTGCCCATAGGCGATGTTGTTGCCGGTGATGTCTGGTGAGGACCTGCCTTACAACAGGCCTACAAGTCCTCAGTCCAGCCTCTCTCAACTTATTGCAGACAGTCTGAGCACTGATGGAGGGATTGTGCATTCCTGGTGTAACCCGGGTAGTTGTTGTTGCCATCCTGTACCTGTCCTGCAGGTGTGATGTTCGGATGTACCGATCCTGTGCAGGTGTTGTTACACGGTGTCTGCCACTGCGAGGACGATCAGCTGTCAGTCCTGTCTCCCTGTAGTGCTGTCTTAGGCGTCTCACAGTACGAACATTGCAATTTATTGCCCTGGTCACATCTGCATGCCTCCTTGCAGCATACCTAAGGCATGTTCACGGAGATGAGCAGGGACCCTGGGCATCTTTCTTTTGGTGTTTTTCAGAGTCAGTAGAAAGGCCTCTTTAGTGTCCTAAGTTTTCATAACTGTGACCTTAATTGCCTACCGTCTGTAAGCTGTTAGTGTCATAAACAAGTTGAGTTCATAATCATTTACTTTATTTAGTAAATTCCTAATTATTATTATTATTATTTTGAGTCCAGTAAATCTGATATACTTGAATCGAAAATGTAACATTTTCCCAGACCTGTTTTAATTGTTTTTGTTACGGTGACTATTGAATATTAGCTAGCAATGTCATTTCTAATCTTTATTTTCAGCTCACTCATTGATTGACATGAGCTGTGCTCCCCAGAGCCCTGCTCTCTGGTTCCAAAGCAGCTGCAGCATCACCCATCTGTCTCTTTGACATAATTATGATACATACCAGGAGAATCTTGATGCTCTTTCCCATTTCCGTTCGATTAGGTTTTTGATTCTATCCAATCGAATCGACCCTCACACAGCAGTTTTATTTGGAATAAGAAAAAAGTTGTCGTATGTCTATACACACAGGTCAATCTGATCCTAACCTGGTATCTCACTACTCACAGGTCAATCTGATCCTAACCTGGTATCTCACTACACACAGGTCAATCTGATCCTAATCTGGTATCTCACTACTCACAGGTCAATCTGATCCTAACCTGGTATCTCACTACACACAGGTCAATCTGATCCTAACCTGGTATCTCACTACACACAGGTCAATCTGATCCTAACCTGGTATCTCACTACACACAGGTCAATCTGATCCTAACCTGGTATCTCACTACACACAGGTCAATCTGATCCTAACCTGGTATCTCAGTACACACAGGTCAATCTGATCCTAACTTGGTATCTCACTACACACAGGTCAATCTGATCCTAACTTGGTATCTCACTACTCACAGGTCAATCTGATCCTAACCTGGTATCTCACTACACACAGGTCAATCTGATCCTAACTTGGTATCTCACTACACACAGGTCAATCTGATCCTAATCTGGTATCTCAGTACACACAGGTCAATCTTATCCTAATCTGGTATCTCACTACTCACAGGTCAATCTGATCCTAACCTGGTATCTCACTACTCACAGGTCAATCTGATCCTAACCTGATATCTCACTACTCACAGGTCAATCTGATCCTAACCTGGTATCTCACTACACACAGGTCAATCTGATCCTAACCTGGTATCTCACTACACACAGGTCAATCTGATCCTAACCTGGTATCTCACTACTCACAGGTCAATCTGATCCTAACCTTGTATCTCACTATACACATGTCAATCTGATCCTAACCTGGTATCTCACTACACACAGGTCAATCTGATCCTAACCTGGTATCTCACTACACACAGGTCAATCTGATCCTAACCTGGTATCTCACTACACACAGGTCAATCAGATCCTAACCTGGTATCTCACTACACACAGGTCAATCTGATCCTAACTTGGTATCTCAGTACACACAGGTCAATCTGATCCTAATCTGGTATCTCACTACTCACAGGTCAATCTGATCCTAACCTGGTATCTCACTACACACAGGTCAATCTGATCCTAACCTGGTATCTCACTACACACAGGTCAATCTGATCCTAACCTAGTATCTCACTACTCACAGGTCAATCTGATCCTAACCTGGTATCTCACTATACACATGTCAATCTGATCCTAACCTGGTATCTCACTACACACAGGTCAATCTGATCCTAACCTGGTATCTCACTACACACAGGTCAATCTGATCCTAACCTGGTATCTCACTACAAACAGGTCAATCTGATCCTAACCTGGTATCTCACTACACACAGGTCAATCTGATCCTAACTTGGTATCTCAGTACACACAGGTCAATCTGATCCTAATCTGGTATCTCACTACTCACAGGTCAATCTGATCCTAACCTGGTATCTCACTACTCACAGGTCAATCTGATCCTAACCTGGTATCTCACTACACACAGGTCCATCTGATCCTAACCTGGTATCTCACTACACACAGGTCAATCTGATCCTAACCTGGTATCTCACTACACACAGGTCAATCTGATCCTAACCTGGTATCTCACTACACACAGGTCAATCTGATCCTAACCTGGTATCTCACTACACACAGGTCAATCTTATCCTAACCTGGTATCTCACTACACACAGGTCAATCTGATCCTAACTTGGTATCTCAGTACACACAGGTCAATCTGATCCTAATCTGGTATCTCACTACTCACAGGTCAATCTGATCCTAACCTGGTATCTCACTACTCACAGGTCAATCTGATCCTAACCTGGTATCTCACTACACACAGGTCCATCTGATCCTAACCTGGTATCTCACTACACACAGGTCAATCTGATCCTAACCTGGTATCTCACTACACACAGGTCAATCTGATCCTAACCTGGTATCTCACTACACACAGGTCAATCTGATCCTAACCTGGTATCTCACTACACACAGGTCAATCTTATCCTAACCTGGTATCTCACTACACACAGGTCAATCTGATCCTAACTTGGTATCTCAGTACACACAGGTCAATCTGATCCTAATCTGGTATCTCACTAGTCACAGGTCAATCTGATCCTAACCTGGTATCTCACTACTCACAGGTCAATCTGATCCTAACCTGGTATCTCACTACACACAGGTCCATCTGATCCTAACCTGGTATCTCACTACACACAGGTCAATCTGATCCTAACCTGGTATCTCACTACTCACAGGTCAATCTGATCCTAACCTGGTATCTCACTACACACAGGTCAATCTGATCCTAACCTGGTATCTCACTACACACAGGTCAATCTGATCCTAACCTGGTATCTCACTACACACAGGTCAATCTGATCCTAACCTGGCATTTCACTAATCAAAGTCATTCTGATGGATTCCTCATCCTGCTACTTACTAAGACTAAGACCAAACCTTCAAAATTCAGAGTTAACCTTAAACACTTTGAAAGTTGACTTTTGCAACGACTTCAAAATGTGACATTTGAGAAATATGGATGAACATCGAATTCTGACTTGAGACTGTGAGAGCTAGTTGGATCTGGTACTGTAGGGGTTGTCCCACCTTATCTGCTGTGTAGCCACTGGAGGTTTCTGTGTAAGAGTAATTGTAGTCGATTCTAAGCAGGCATCCTTCAAGGGACCTTTAGGGGATGTACTGTATACTTAGCAAGCACAGTCCTTGTTCATCGAGTGCAACATGTCTCAGATCTCTCTCTCTCTCTCTCTCTCTCTCTCTCTCTCTCTCTCTGTATGGACGACAGTGTTACTTCATGTCTCAAACTGGTACTTACAGTAGGGCCGTACGTGGGTAATTCCACACTTGCATGACTGACACGATTAAAGAAGAGTCTCCCTTATTAAAGGTTACTCCGCTGACTGAACATTCACTTTATATTACATGGTGTCAGAAGTGCGTTTCACATCCTACTAAGTAAGTAGACAATGGTGGAAGTTTAACCTACCACACAATTTTAGCTTTGATAAACCGACTGAATGGACAGATTGCAAACAACATTTCATGAGATTCAGAACCCGCTATCAGAAAGATGGCGATGTGCAGGTCAGTTCCCTCATGGGTAGATTTTCAAAATGGTCACTTTTGGAGTAGAGGACAAGAAAGCAGACTTTGATATTGTCATGTGGAAACATGGCGAATACCTAAATAGACCGTGCCTGTTTTAAAAAAAATCAAAGACGGCACCGGCCTCGGGAAAAGGTAGAGACATTTATCAGAACCCTTTGCGAGCTTTCAGAGCGCTGTGACTTTGGTGCGAAAAGCGATATTCAAGACCAAATTGTCGTGGCCATACTGGATAAAGAACTTAAACAGCAGTAAACTCACATTGGCAACTACTATACAGACAATCCGTCAGTCAGGGAAGGCTAGCATGCAAGTAAGCCGGCAGGGAGAAGCAGCATGCGCTATGTAGGAGATTGCACGGGATGGGGCACAAGAAGAATGCAAAATGGCACCAAAACGCAATGACAACCGATATTCAAGGGACACTGAGCGTGCAGATGGAAAACACAACCGGTGTGGGAAAATGCAACATAAAAAGCAGGATAGATGTCGAGCTTTAAAGTCTTCATTCGATAAGTGTCAGAAAACAGGACATTCGGAAAGAATGTCACACAACATCGGTGAGTGAAGTTACAGAAAATTACAACCAGAATTTTTTTTGGGGATCCATTAGCAATGTCAATGTAATTCCTCATTGGTACAACACCTGTGAAATATAAAACGGACACTGCAGACCCTATTGTAATGTGTGAAGAGACATTGGATAGGCTCGTTCCACAGTGAACATTGCAGCCGTCTATCATTTCTCTGTGCAGTCCCTTGGGCCAGTTGAATTGTTTAGCGCAATTTCAATCGACCACTACATACAAAGAAAAGCATTATTCCTTCCCAGTATATGTCAATCGGAGAACAGTTTGAACAACTCACTCAGCCGGTCAGCAGCAGCTGAGATGGGCCCGGTGAAACGCATCTATGAGGTCCATGACGCATTCAGAGAACACGGCTTGCACAACACAGAACCTGTGAAAATAGGACTACACCACAGCCATATTCTGAGCACACAGCACAGAGTCTCACTACCACGGATAGAGAAGGTGACAGAGGAGTTGTGAAGCACAGGAGGCTGCAGAGGGGAGGACAGCTCATAATAATGGCTGGAATGGAGTGAATGGAATGGCATCAACCACATGGAAAACATACGTGATATGTTCGATAACATTCCATTCCATTAATTCCGTTTCAGCCATTACTACTGTATCCATTACTACTGTATCCATTACTACTGTATGAGTCCATCCGACCCAATTAAGGCGCCACCGGCCACCTGTGCTATGAGGAAAAGGTGAAGTTCAACGTTGTGGAGAAAGTGACACAGCCTACGGATTGGTGTGCACCCATCGTGCCTGTCCTGAAGAAACATGGGGAAGTGTGTTGTATGTGTGAACAAGCTAAATGAAGCTGTGAAAAGAGAAGAGTTCAACCTACCCACCTTGGAAGAGATACACGCAAAGCCTAACGGAGCCACAGCAGACTCATCACATTAAATCATATCTAATGTAATTTTCACACGCTTCATAAACAACAGTTTTAGACTAACAGTGAAAAGCTGACTCACAGGCCATTCCCAACAATGCAGAGAGAAAGAATTTAACAAGATACTGACTGTTACTTTTGCTTTTGACCCCCCCCCCCTTTGTTCAGGGACACATTATTCAATTTCTGTTAGTCACATGTCTGTGGAACTTGTTCAGTTTATGTCTCAGTTGTTGAATCTTGTTATGATCATACAAATATTTACACATGTTAAATTTGCTGAAAATAAACGCAGTTGACAGTGAGAGGACATTTCTTTTATTGCTGAGTTTAGTCTCGCTATTGTTATTTTACTGCTGCTCTTAATTGCTTGTTACTGTTATCTCTTATTCTTCTCCGTATTTTTTGAAACTGCATTGTTGGTTAGGGGCTTGTAAGTAAGCATTTCACTGTAAGGTCTACTAGACCTGTTGTATTCGGCGCGTGTGACTCATACAATTTTATTTGATTTTGTTTGAACACAATGTTATCACCATCAAGAATAACTGAGAAGAGTTGCCTCCTCAGTGAACCAGAAACGTCTTGGATGCATGGTGTGTGTCCAGGTTTTTCTCCCTGCGTCCCAAATACACCCTATTACCTTTACAGTACAATGCTTTTGACTAGGTACCAGGACCCATAGTGCTCTGGTCTAAAGAAGTGGACTATATAGAGAATATGGTGCCATTTGGTACACAGTCTTTGTCTGTCGATGGTGTAGTCCCAGTTCTGCCCACCCCACCCTCCACCGCACCTGGCTGTCTTCTATGTGAACTAGAGGTCGACCGATTATGATTTTTCAACGCCGATACCAATACCGATTATTAGAGGACCAAAAAAGCCGATACCGATTAAACCAATTAAATCGATTTTTATTTATTTATTTGTAATAATGACAATTACAACAATACTGAATGAACACTTATTTTAACTTAATATAATACATCAATAAAATCAATTTAGTTTCAAATAAATAATGAAACATGTTCAATTCGGTTTCAATAATGCAAAAACAAAGTGTTGGAGAAGAAAGTAAAAGTGCAATATGTTCCATGTAAAAAAGCTAACGTTTGAGTTCCTTGCTTCCTTCTTAACTGACTTAAAAAATACAGATTTCCGATTGTTATGAAAACTTGAAATCGGCCCTAATTAATCGGCCATTCCGATTAATCAGTCGACCTCTAATGTGAACACTAAATAGTGGACCGAAGGCTTAGTCTGTTCTCCCTCAGGCATTGAAAGGTTTTTGACATGTGAACAGGTATTTCTGACATGTGACGTCCATGTATCTAGCTGCCCCCAAGGCAATCGGCAGGCGTAAGACCTCAGAGATGAAGAAAGTAATGACAAATCTCAAGGACAGGAACAGCAGATCAATGGCTCTAGGCCCCATTTAAACAAGACACGTCACTTCAAGCATATAAAACCTTTGACAGGCTATAAAGAGATTAGCAATGCAGTGTACCACAGGTCGGTTTCTGGAATGAGTGTTAATTGCCTGCTTGTACGTGTACCACTAACCATAAGGTGTACGTGTACCACTAACCACAAGGTGTACGTGTACCACTAACCACAAGGTGTACGTGTACCACTAACCACAAGGTGTACGTGTACCACTAACCACAAGGTGTTGTCACAATGGTGTCCATGTCTGCTCTCATGGTCTGTCAATTTGAGTTTTTCAATTTCCCTTGGAAGTAGACCTAGGCTGGGAATCTGATACCCGGTTAGATCCACTTTAAAGCACCACTATTGACATTTAAAGGTCATTTCTCATTTAGCGGACATCTGCAGCGTTTACCGTGAAAGCAATCTCCACAAATGTGGTAACATTGCATTTAAAAGTTGAGTTGTCTACAAGCGCGACCAGATTTAATCTGGGCTCTAATTTCTGAAGAACATGGATGATTCATTATTTAATGCATTACAACATGGATACTCTTAGTGTTAAAAGCTGTCCCGCTTTCTTTCCTTTTTACATCTCTGAAATGTGTATATAGGTTCAAAGTTCCCGGTTGGGAAAGCAACTAAACACTAACGACAACAACATGGCTCTTTGTGGGAAACAATTTCAGTAATGCAGGCACGCACACATACATACATACACACACACACACACACGCACACACACACGCACACACACACACACACACACGCACACACACACACACACACGCACGCACGCACGCACGCACGCACGCACACACACACACACATACACATACATACACACACACGCACACACACACGCACACACACACACACACACACACACACAGCACTGAAGAATTTCCTTCTCCATCTATAATTTCTTCTTAACAAGTGGCTTGTTTGACATTTGCAGAAACACGCAGAAAGCCAACGTCAAGCTGATTTGCATTTCATTACTTTCTAGGGCAGTAAAGTGTCCCAAAAAGTAGGGGGGAATTAGTTTACAGAGTCATAGTGGATTACTCTAAAGGAGACATTACATGAGTGGATAAGATGCTTACCCACAATCCTGTGGGAGGGTTTTATTTGGTAGAGAAAGGGCAAAACATGCACACATGGAGGGAGAGAGGCTCTGCTTAGAATTTCACTTCTACCCTTAGCTATGGTAGCCTTAGATATGGTAGCCCTAGATATGGTAGCCCTAGATATGGTAGCCCTAGATATGGTAGTCCTATATATGGTAGCCCTAGATATGGTAGCCTTAGATATGATACCTTAGATTATGGTAGCCTTAGGTATGATACCTTAAATATGATACCTTAGATTATGGTAGCCTTAGATATGATATCTTAGGTCTGGAGTGGCAGGTAGCCTAGTGGTTAGAGTGTTGGACTAGTAACCAAAAGGTTGCAAGATCAAATCTGTCATTCTGCCCCTGAACAAGGCAGTTAACACACTGTTCCTAGGCCTTCATTGAAATTAATAATTTCTTCTTAACTGACTTCCCTAGTTAAATAAAGGTAAAATAAAAAAAATATGATAGCCTTAGGTTTGGTAGCCTTAGATATGACAGCCTTAGATATATTCTTTGTTTCTTCCAGATATAGTGATGCGCTTCTCTCGCTCACTCTCTTAGTCCCCTGCCACCTGAGAACTCATCACCTCAGTCAGTGTCTTGAATACATATTATCTCCTTGTAAAACAAACAGGGTGTTTTGTAGGCTACCACTAGTGTTCATTAACATAACCTAGGAAAACTATTAGCATTACTATTATCAATGCAGGAAGTAAACTAATATGTGTTTGCATTTGAATGCAGAATTATCCAGTTGTTTTTTTTTTACTGCTCACTATCCCACTGTTAAATGGACACAGATTGACTGGACACAGTTTGTTGCTATGTTACTTCTGTTTCAGAAGTAGTCTAATCACCTTGTAATTAGAACCCCATCTTGATGTAGCATACCCATAGAGCACACGGTATAGGTTGCATCCCAAAATGGCACCCTATTCTCTACATACAGTAGTGTACTTCTTTTGACCAGAGCCTTATTGGTAGTAGTGCAGGAGACTTGATTGCATGTTAGATCAGCTCTACATCCTCCATGTTGGATTCTATATTAGTGTGTCACGTAGTGTATGCATTAGGTGTTGGTCAGTGAGTGACTCAGCTGACTAAGCAAACAAACAGGGATGTTCAATCCATTGTGATGATCATTGATGATACAAGTGTACCAATGGATGCTGATGAGAAGTTTCCCACACTGGTAATTACATATTTCAATTATTAAATGATTTTGGTCCGCCAGGCTAATTTTTAAACCTGTCCATTTATTATTGTCATTAGTTTTGAAGTATCCCTGTTGCTTCTCCTCTGATTCCTTCATTTGAATAATTAACAAAGCAGCTTCTAACAAGTGGGGATCATAATTAGTTTCCTTTTCTAACCAATTCGTTCCAGGTTGCTTGATGACATCTTATTCATCACCCAGTTCTACGACTGCACACGTACACGCTCACTCATACATATACACACACACAAACACACACACACACACACACACACACACACACACACACACACACACACACACACACGCGCGCGCGCACGCACACGCACACGCACACACTGCAGATGAACAAAAGGCTCGGAATAATGGGATTGAAACTGACTCCTTGTCTCAGAACCTTAATTACAATATTCATTATTGTTAATTAATGCACTTTGGTATCATAATTATACAATTTCAAGTACTGCTCTCATGCCAATACCTACCCCTTTACTCCGATGATAACCCATCGTTTTGACCTCAGAACATGAATGTTTCAGTGTTGATCTTTTCAAGTGTAGAAGCCCAGGGCTGAACATTTTACAATATCAAGTTACAGAAAGACGAAAACCCTTTTATTTTTCCAAAACATGATCTGCAATTGCAGTGTGAATTGACAATGTATATGTGTGTGGGAATGGAGTGGATCTGTGTGTGTGTGTGTGTGTGTGTGTGTGTGTGTGTGTGTGTGTGTGTGTGTGTGTGTGTGTGTGTGTGTGTGTGTGTGTGTGTGTGTGTGTGTGTGTGTGTGTGTGTGTACAAGTTTTACTATACTTGTGAGTACCAGAAACCAACTAAAATTCTAAGAAGTGAGGACATTTTGCCAGTCCTCACTTGCAAAAAAAGGCTATTTTAGGCTTAGGGGTTCGGTTAATGGTTTGGGTTAGAATTAGGGTTAGGAGTTAGTGGTTAGGTTTAGGGTTAGGGCTTTGGGTTAGGTTTAGGGAATATATGATTTTGAAAGGGGATCAATTGTTGGTCCACAAAAAAGTAAGACACAGCTGTGTGTGTGTGTGTGTGTGTGTGTGTGTGTGTGTGTGTGTGTGTGTGTGTGTGTGTGTGTGTGTGTGTGTGTGTGTGTGTGTGTGTGTGTGTGAGAGAGATAACGAGATAACGTGTGTGTGCATACGTGTGTGGGTGGATTCTTTATGTTTGTAAATGCCTATACTATATAGTACATACTGTATGTGGGATGTGGTAGTTCACTAGTCAACCCTGAAGGAATAAACACAAAGGGAGATCTTAGTTTCTTCATTAATAATAAAACAGCACATTACCCCGGTGACAGGAAGGCGTCGTAGAGAGAGAGATGGAGAGGTGGAATGGTGACGAGGAGACATTTCCCCGGTGACAGGAAGGCGTCGTAGAGAGAGAGATGGAGAGATGGAATGGTGACGAGGAGACCAGAAGAGAAGGAGTGGAGGGAGAGATGTGGGTGGAGAGGTGGAATGGTGACGAGGAGACATTTCCCCGGTGACAGGAAGGCGTCGTAGAGAGAGAGATGTGGGTGGAGAGGTGGAATGGTGACGAGGAGACATTTCCCCGGTGACAGGAAGGCGTCGTAGAGAGAGAGATGTGGGTGGAGAGGTGGAATGGTGACGAGGAGACATTTCCCCGGTGACAGGAAGGCGTCGTAGAGAGAGAGATGTGGGTGGAGAGGTGGAATGGTGACGAGGAGACATTTCCCCGGTGACAGGAAGGCGTCGTAGAGAGAGAGATGTGGGTGGAGAGGTGGAATGGTGACGAGGAGACCAGAAGAGAAGGAGTGGAGGGAGAGGAAGGGGGTATAGGGTGGGAGAAGGCGAGAGAGGGTTAAGGTTTGACATCCTCAAAGACTGTATTGATTCTACAGTAAAACGAGCTGATGAGCTCTCTATAGAGCCCCTGGGGCCAGAGTTAATATGTTTCTATGTTTGCTCATATTCGTGATAAGAGATATCACATAGAAGCCTTGTTTATACCTGGTTCTAACATGAGTCTGTTTTCATGATCTTGTCCAGATTCTGATTGTGCCAACATTTTGTCGACCGGTGTAGACTATCAAAAGACACAATGCGATCTGATTGTGATTAGACCTCCGGAGGTAGTCAAAGATGCTTCTAGGCCAAGGTTACAGTCGTCCCGCCTTCTGAAAAAAAATCACACACTATACCTTCATTAGAAACCAACCGCATACTGACATTGTGGTAGGATTGCCACAGTCCATCCGGAATAAGATCACACTTTTTGAAATAAAGGTATAAAGAGATATTGTCCCGAATGAGAAAAGAAGGGTTCACCCCTGTTCCCACGTTCATTGCCGGCGCAAAATAGCATATTTGAAAACATGGTACAGAAAGGCCAATGACTGTAATAGCACGAGAGGGAGAACCCAGTGCCCATTTACTCAGAGCTGGACGTGATATTGGGTGACCATCCGCCCAGCGTCCCATACATCCCCAATACATTTGGAGTTCAGTTTAAATTCTGTAATATCTAGTATATATCAGTCTATCAACCCTCGATGAGTGAAACGACTCTGTTACTGAATTATCACTTATCAGTGATTCGGAGGAAACCATTCCATGGGAATTCTCCCAGCTTGTTATTTATTTGTTATTTTCTGTATGCCAGATACAAATCAGACTACGGGGAATATAATGCAATCCGTTTGGATTTGATTCTATTCTATGAATCTTTTAGCATTTTCCAGTCAAATCGCTAGCAATAAAGTGCAGAATATGTCCAAACTGATGTATAAAGGTGCACAGCTTTCTTTAAGCATGAGCGAGGCCACTGTCCAATACAATGTACAGAACCAGTCAAAAGTTTGGACACACCTAGTCATTCAAGGGTTTGTCTTTATTTTTACTATTTTCTACATTGTAGAATAATAGTGAAGACATCAAAACTATGAAATAACACCTATGGAATCATGTAGTAACCAAGAAAGTGTTAAATAAATCAAAATAGATTTTATATTTGAGATTCTACAAGTAGCCACCCTTTGTCTTAATGCCAGCTCAACGTGTCCAGGTGTTAGAGGCTGGTGCTCTCTCATTAGCCATTTATTTATATTTTTATCATATTAATTCCAATTTGTATTATTAATGACGTGACAATGATTTGGAGAAACGAAACATGTATTATTCAAATGGTAGGATACATTTTAAGCTTCCCAAAATTTGAAACTCCCAAACTTGAAACTCACGCGCTGCCTAGGAATAGGCCTTTGAGACGGGGTGCCCATTTCTTTGTACTGCATAAATACAACGTGTGTGTGTGTGTGTGTGTGTGTGTGTGTGTGTGTGTGTGTGTGTGTGTGTGTGTGTGTGTGTGTGTGTGTGTGTGTGTGTGTGAGATAACGAGAGGGATGTTGTAACTAAGAACACTGAGAAAAGAGCTCACCTCGATCCAGCACCAGAGGGTGGAAACCACCACTTACTGTGTTGCTTGCTAGACTAGTGGGCTAGTACACTTAGAATTAGCAGAGGGCATGAGAATGCCATGTTGCTTCAATTATATTGTTCCCATTACCTTTTCACCAAGTTTCAAATTGTAAACTAATAACAAATCAAAGTGGAAAACTATTGTGAGCACTTCTCCAGATCATTTGATATCCAGAGAAGAGGGAGAGAAAGAGAGAGAAACCATATTTAAATGTTTTATAAAAAAAAACAACGTATGCAGTAGATCAGATTTACATTTGCAGATAGATTGTAGCTTCCATCAATGTAATTGTCTGCATCATTTCCAATCCCCCATATGTATATTTTTTTGTAAATATGTATATACATGTGTAAATATATATTTTCCTTATTTTCAATTTGTTTTTCTTTCTAAATGCTACCCTGACTCTACCACCCCTTCCCTAATTGAAGTAAACTAATAGACAACAACCCTTAGCTTTCTACCTCCAGCTTATAACTACGATATACATTTTACGGACACAATTTACTTAGAATAGTTATCTTTTGTTAGTTTTTTTGTCCCATCCTTCAGCTACCATCAACCCCTCTCATCACTGTCTGAACACCATCCAGTCCCATCCTTCAGCTCCACTCAACCCCTCCCTTCTATCTCTGAACACCATCCAGTCCCATCCTTCAGCTACCATCAACCACTCTCATCACTGTCTGAACACCATCCACTATTGATTCATATTTGCCATATATTTTTCAACTGTGCTGTTTAGCAAAAGTTCTGAACCTATAAACATTTTAGGGACACAGTATATTTTACATTAGTTATCTTGTTATTTTAATCCTTTTGAAAAACTAGATGATTACTTCTTGAATTACTTTTAAATTCAAAAAATACATTGACACTTTTCTGTTTTCTCAATGACATTAAATTCAGCATTTAAAAAAGGCACAAGTTTAAGTTTGTTCCACCTGAGCCATGTTATGAGGTTTTTTTGCTTCGACTGGTCCCTGGGGCCCTTGTTAAGGTCAATGACATCATTAATTTTACCCAGTGCCAATACATTTTTGCCAAAAACCTTGACACTCCCAAACTTGAAACTCTAGAGGAGGCTGGAACAAAGACAATAACCCCAAGCACACATCAAAATCCACATTTTTTTTAAAATTGGCCACAAAATCAATGTTTTGCAATGGCCATCTCAGTCTCCTGACTAGAAACCTATTGAAAACCTGTGGTTTGAATTGAAGAGGCCTGTCAATAAGAGCAGAAGGAGGATATCAATGATCTGGAAGGATTCTGAATGGAGGAACGGTCTAAGATCCCACCTGTGTTCTCCAACTCATCCACTTTTTTTTTAAAGGCTCAGTGCCGTTACTCTCGCAAGGTCAGGTGTTAAAGGTATTGAAAACAAGAGTGTCAATAATTTTATCCCTATCTTTTTGAATAGAAAATGTATTACTTGTTAAACAAAATCTCTTTCTCTGAGCAATTGTAGTAGTATAAAAATGATATAATTTCCCAATTTGTTTGAGGATATAATATAGCTAAGTATTTAAATTATTTATTTTATACAGTAATTTTGTCTCATCTTTATCAAGGATGCTAATAATTTCCAACACCCCTGAAGCCTATGTCTGCTTTTTGATTCTTCATACAGATTCCGACAGGAATAAACAGGCTTCTCTTTCTCAGCCTTGGCAAGACTTCTGTTTCTCTCTCCATCCCTCCCTCCCTCCCTCCCTCCATCCCCCCGCTACAGGCATGCCTTTGAAACTTGAAAAAAAAGCGGGAAAAAAATCCTCAATGCACTCTTCTCCATGAGAAGGTAAGCTACTGTCACGGTGCGAGTTGTGGGCGTATTCTGCCCAGGGGAGCTGTTCTGACCAAGACGCAGGGTTGCGAAAAGAAAGACTGCGTAAGATGCGACCAATAGTCTGATTGGCCCGTTCTGCTTGACCGTTAGACTGGGGGTGAAAGCCGGAAGAGAGACTGACGGAAGCCCCAATCAAACGGCAAAACTCCCTCCAAAATTGAGACGTGAATTGCGGACCTCTGTCCGAAACGACGTCTGACGGAAGGCCATGAATTCTGAAAACATTCTCGATGATGATTTGTGCCGTCTCTTTAGCAGAAGGAAGCTTAGCAAGGGGAATAAAATGAGCCGCCTTAGAGAACCTGTCGACAACCGTGAGAATAACAGTCTTCCCCGCTGACGAAGGCAGTCCGGTGACAAAATCTAAGGCGATGTGAGACCACGGTCGAGAGGGAATGGGAAGCGGCCTGAGACGGCCGGCAGGAGGGGAGTTACCGGACTTAGTCTGCGCGCAGACCGAACAAGCAGCCACGAAACGACGCGTGTCATGCTCCCGGGTGGGCCACCAAAAACGCTGGCGAATGGAAGCAAGCGTACCCCGAACGCCAGGGTGGCCGGCTAACTTGGCAGAGTGAGCCCACTGAAGAACGGCCAGAAGAGTAGGAACGGGAACGAAAAGAAGGTTCCTAGGACAAGCGCGCGGCGACGGAGTGTGAGTGAGTGCTTGCTTTACCTGCCTCTCAATTCCCCAGACAGTCAACCCGACAACACGCCCCTCAGGGAGAATCCCCTCGGGGTCAGTGGAGGCTACTGAAGAACTGAAGAGACGAGATAAAGCATCAGGCTTGGTGTTCTTAGAGCCCGGACGATAAGAAATCACGAACTCGAAACGAGCGAAAAACAGCGCCCAACGCGCCTGACGCGCATTAAGTCGTTTGGCAGAACGGATGTACTCAAGGTTCCTATGGTCAGTCCAAACGACAAAAGGAACGGTCGCCCCCTCCAACCACTGTCGCCATTCGCCTAGGGCTAAGCGGATGGCGAGCAGTTCGCGGTTTCCCACATCATAGTTACGTTCCGACGGCGACAGGCGATGAGAAAAATACGCGCATGGGTGGACCTTGTCGTCAGAGAGGGAGTGCTGAGAAAGAATGGCTCCCACGCCCACCTCTGACGCGTCAACCTCGACAACGAACTGTCTAGAGACGTCAGGTGTAACAAGGATAGGAGCGGATGTAAAACGATTCTTGAGGAGATCAAAAGCTCCCTGGGCGGAAACGGACCACTTAAAGCACGTCTTGACAGAAGTAAGGGCTGTGAGAGGAGCTGCCACCTGACCGAAATTACGGATGAAACGACGATAGAAGTTCGCGAAGCCGAGAAAGCGCTGCAGCTCGACGCGTGACTTAGGGACGGGCCAATCAATGACAGCTTGGACCTTAGCGGGATCCATCTTAATGCCTTCAGCGGAAATAACAGAACCGAGAAATGTGACGGAGGAGGCATGAAAAGTGCACTTCTCAGCCTTCACAAAAAGACAATTCTCTAAGAGGCGCTGGAGGACACGTCGAACGTGCTGAACATGAATCTGGAGTGACGGTGAAAAAATCAGGATATCGTCAAGGTAAACGAAAACAAAGATGTTCAGCATGTCTCTCAGGACATCATTGACTAATGCCTGAAAGACAGCTGGAGCGTTAGCGAGGCCGAAAGGAAGAACCCGGTATTCAAAGTGCCCTAACGGAGTGTTAAACGCCGTCTTCCACTCGTCCCCCTCCCTGATGCGCACGAGATGGTAAGCGTTACGAAGGTCCAACTTAGTTAGTTCCAGGAGAGGATAGAATTACTAGACCAATTAATAGAAGGATTATGACAAACTAGCCAGGGATGGCCCAAAACAACAGGTGTAAAAGGTGAACGAAAAATTAAAAAAGAAATGGTTTCGCTATGATTACCAGAGACAGTGAGGGTTAAAGGTAGCGTCTCACGCTGAATCCTGGGGAGAGGACTACCATCCAAAGCGAACAAGGCCGTGGGCTCCCTTAACTGTCTGAGAGGAATGTTATGTTCCCGAGCCCAGGTCTCGTCCATAAAACAGCCCTCCGCCCCAGAGTCTATTAAGGCACTGCAGGAAGCTGACGAACCGGTCCAGCGTAGATGGACCGACAAGGTAGTGCAGGATCTTGAAGGAGAGACAGGAGTAGTAGCGCTCACCAGTAGCCCTCCGCTTACTGATGAGCTCTTGGCTTTTACTGGACATGAAGTGACAAAATGACCAGCGGAACCGCAATAGAGACAGAGGCGGTTGGTGATTCTCCGTTCCCTCTCCTTAGTCGAGATGCGGATACCTCCCAGCTGCATAGGCTCAGCACCCGAGCCGGCAGAGGAAGATGGTAGTGATGCGGAGAGGGAGGCAACGGAGAACGTGAGCTCCTTTCCACGAGCTCGGTGACGAAGATCAACCTGTCGCTCTATGCGAATAGCGAGTTCAATCAAGGAATCCACGCTGGAAGGAACCTCCCGGGAGAGAATCTCATCCTTTACCTCCGCGCGGAGACCCTCCAGAAAACGAGCGAGCAAAGCCGGCTCGTTCCAGTCACTGGAGGCAGCAAGAGTGCGAAACTCAATAGAGTAGTCTGTTATGGATCGATTACCTTGACATAGGGAAGACAGGACCCTGGAAGCTTCCTCCCCAAAAACAGAACGATCAAAAACCCGTATCATCTCCTCCTTAAAGTCCTCATACTGGTTAGTACACTCAGCCCTTGCCTCCCAGATTGCCGTGCCCCACTCACGAGCCCGTCCAGTAAGGAGAGATATGACGTAGGCGATACGAGCTGTGCTCCTGGAGTAAGTGTTGGGCTGGAGAGAAAACACAATATCACACTGGGTGAGGAACGAGCGGCATTCAGTGGGCTTCCCAGAGTAACACGGCGGGTTATTGATTCTGGGCTCCGGAGATTCGAAAGCCCTGGAAGTGGCCGGTGGATCGAGGCGGAGATGGTGAACCTGTTCTGTGAGGTTGGAGACTTGGGCGGCCAGGGTCTCAACGGCATGTCGAGCAGCAGACACTTCCTGCTCGTGTCTGCCTAGCATCGCTCCCTGGATCTCGACGGCAGAGTGGAGAGGATCCGAAGTCGCTGGGTCCATTCTTGGTCGGATTCTTCTGTCACGGTGCGTGAATGAGGACCCAAAAGCGAATTAACGTAAACAGAACTTCTTTAATAACAAAACATAGGTAGGCTCAGATGGACCGGCAGATTCCGACAGGACAGGACAAGGTTGCAGCAAACATGACGATAGTCTGGTTCAGGCATGAAAAACACAAACAAGAATCCGACAAAGACAGGAACAAAAACAGAGAGAGATATAGAGGACTAATCAGAGGGAAAAAGGGAACAGGTGGGAAAAGGGGTGACGAGGTAGTTAGGAGACAAGGAACAGCTGGGGGAAAGAGGGGGAGAAAAGGTAACCTAATAACGACCAGCAGAGGGAGACAGGGTGAAGGGAAAGGACAGAAACAAGACACAACATGACAATACATGACAGCTAAGTTGAGGAGAGGAAGCGAAGACAAACTCAAGCCCTTTAAATGGTTCTTGAAAGCTCTGTAGGAAAACGTTTTGTTGTCGAGGGAAAGGTGCTTTCCCACATTAAAAAGTGGTTACGCCATTAACGGAGGTGAAGAAATATGATCAGGTTCAATACTGAAAAATCACTCAACATGTAAATATGTTCCTAAAAGATCATGCTTTGGCTACACGTGGTGTGATGTTTAAAAAACACAACATCTCGTCTTTTAGAATTGACCTACATATGAAGGCTCATTTAGAATTTTACATACAGCCGCAGAAAACATTTGGGAGCAGGAAGTTGTTGATTGGTGGAAGCAGATCAACCGTATCTCTTGGAAATGCTGTTTAACCAACTCAGATTTTACCCAGAGCTGGGGTCAATGCCAGTATTCCTACTCTTCCATATCCAATTCCTTTTCAAATTCAATATCCAACTCCCAACCCATATCCCACATTCCCTTTCACTCCACTCATGTATCAAACAGCAATTCCAATTGCTACGGGGAGGAAGAGGGAAAAAAGTCAATATTAAATCCATATATCACTTTTGCAAGAGCAGATGTAATTCCTGATGTTTGATGGTGATTGTTTTATACCTCTAATATTATTCTTTGAAGGTTACATTCTCTCTGAACACATTACATTATAATTGATACGGTTGGCTGAACATCAACCCACAATGCTGTTGAACAGTTGAAAAAAAAACATTTTCATATGTCGATTCTCTCCACTGTTTATAGATTTTTTAAAAACCTTTATTTAACCAGGTAAGACACATTGAGGTTAAATAAACTTTTTTGTAAGGGCGACCTGTCAAGAAGCCAAAACAGAGAAATTGCAGCCTGTACATAAAATCTATCAGAAAAATACAAAATACACACAAAATACAAAGTGTCGGCAGGGTAGCCTAGTGGTTAGAGTGTTGGACTAGTAACCGGAAGGTTGCAAGTTCAAATCCCTGAGCTGACAAGGTCAGAATCTGTCGTTCTGCCCCTGAACAGACAGTTAACCCACTAGGCCGTCATTGAAAATAAGAATTTGTTCTTAACTGACTTGCCTGGTTAAATAAAGGTAAAAAAAAAGTGCACCTATCACAGTGTTTTAGATCAGTGTCTTAAAATATCTTTTTAATATCTTTTGAAGCATGTTCCAGGGCATTATGGGAAAATCTTGTTTCCACATCTCAGTTCTAGCCTTAGGAACAGACAAGGACAGCAGCGACTGTGAACAAAGACTGTATTGACTGTATTGAGAATGTATTGAGACTGATCTGCAGTGTTGTAAAAAGTACCCAAATGTCATAGTTGATTAAAAGTAAAGAGACTTCAATAGAAAATGACTCAAGTAAAACTGAAAGTAACCAAGTAAAATACTAAGCTCCTACCGTCTTATAGGCAGACACTCAAACAAGATGTACCCACTGTGACTATTAAAACCTATCCTAACCAGAAACTGTGCATGGATGGCGGCATTTGCGCGCGAACCACCACATTTAACCATGGAAAGAGGTCTGGGAATATGGCTGATAATAAAGAGTGTATGTCAACGTCAACAAAACAAAGGAGATGATCGTTGACTTCAGGAAACAGCAGAGGGAGCACCCCCCTATCCACATCGGAGGGACAACATTGGAGAACGGTGGAAAGTTTTAAGTTCTTCAGCGTACACATCACAGACAAACTGAAATGGTCCACCCACACAGACAGCGTGGTGAAGAAGGCGCACCAGCACCTCTTGAACCTCAGCAGGCTGAAGAAATTAGTCTTGTCACCCAAAACCCTGACAAACTTTTACAGATGCACAATCGAGAGCATCCTGTCGGGCTGTATCATAGCTTGGTACAGCAACTGCACCGCCCCCAACCGCAAGGCTCTCCAGAGGGTGGTGCGGTGTGCACAACGCATCACCGGGGGAAAACTACCTGCCCTCCATGACACCTACAGTACTCAATGAAGGCCAAAAAGGACAACAACCACCCGAGCCACTGGTGCATCAAAGCTAGTGCATCAAGTGCATCAAAGGTGGGACTGAGAGACTGAAAAACAGCTTCTATCTCAAGACCATCAGACTGTTAAACAGCCATCACTAACTCAGAGAGACTGCTGCCTACATTGAGACCCAATCACTGGCTAATTTAATAAATGGATCACATGTCACTTTAAACAATGTCACTTTAAATAATGCCACTGTAATAAAGTTTACATTACTCATATCATATGTATATAATGTATTTTATACCATCTATTGCACCTTGCCTATGCCGCTCGGCCATCACTCATCCATATATTTATATATATTTATATATATATATTCATTCACCACTTTAGATTTGTGTGTATTAGGTAGTTGTTGGGAAATTGTTAGATTACTTGTTAGATATTACTGCACTTTCGGAACTAGAAGCACAAGCATTTAGCTACACGCGCATTAACATCTGCTAACCATGTGTATGTGACCAATAAAATGTGATTTGATTAGATTTACTTGAGTAAAAGTCTAAAAGTATTTGGTTTTAAAGAAACTTAAGTATCAAATATGCTTAAGTATCAACAGTAAAAGTATAAATCATTTCAAATTCCTTATATTAAGCAAACCAGACGGCATCATCTTTTTTCCTATTTTTGTCAGATCGCCAGGGGCTCCAACACATCATTTACAAACAAACACGACCCGTAATTCAGGGCAGGTGGGCCGGAGCCCCACATTTTTAACAAACAAATAAATTAAATATATATTTGTTTTGGGTGGGTCTTGTCTGTTTTGCTTGTTATTTTGGCATTAATACGTGTCACATATCAATTTGCAAACAATGTTTAAAAAAAGGTATAAATATTGTGGCAAAGAAGGGGGTCGAGTGATAAATGGCAGATATGTGAAAGCAGAAGTAATAAACGGTTTCTGCCTGATCACTAAAATGGCCACCCCTGTCAGAAAATTAAGATCACAAAATGGCCGACCGCCAAAACTACAAGTCCCAGAAGCAAGGGGAACCCTCAGAAGGTGGAGCCGATCCACAGATAAAGGGTCAAGAAAAACCAGGAAGAGGGAGAGAGAGTGCTGGAAGGATCTATGAACAATAGAGAAAGAGACAATAGAGATTGGCTGGATTTACCGTGTATGAGCTGGATTGTTTTGGACTTACCTGTTGGCGTTTGGACCTGGACCTACCGAGAACCCGATTCGTGTACCGAACCCTGTTATCCTTGACCTCGCCTACGGCCTGGGTGGACCAGGAGGGAGAAACAAACACACAGGTACTGTCCTGTTCGAAAGAACTCTCATTCTTGGGTGATTTGGTGACAGTTTACCACTTAATTTGTGACAAACGCTCCTAACCTTGAAGAGGTTTGTCACAATATATATCAGTGAGTTAATAAAGCCGAAAACAAACATGGTCTCTCTTTTGTGTTCTTGAGTAAGGCATCTCCAAAATGCAGGTGTCTCAGCCTAGCTCAGTGCTTTCTGTGGTGGTGGGGCGAGCCAGCAGAAAATAGGAGCATTGCGTGTTGACTGGATCAGTGTTCTGCCACTCATGGAAACACTACGTCATCGCCAAGTTGAAGTCCTTAATAAGGGTAGACATCCAAAATTTCAGCACTTTGGGTCCTGCCATAGAGTTATATTACAACTGCCCTTCCAAGAAGGCTCAAGGTCATTGGCCACAGATAAAATGATGTCAAATCACGTTATATGTACAGTAGCTTTGATTGGACTGATCATGCCAACGTTTTGCTTTCAAAGTCTTAGCTAGCAGTCATCATCATGAATCAAGTCGACAATCTACTGGCAAATCCTTTTTGATCCTTGTCATACGAAGAGAAACAATGAAGAGAAATTATAGATAAAACTTATCGGTGCTCTTTGCCATTTGACATAAAGACTACACAAGTCGAAAATCACATTCAACAATGAGTCGTTTGGAAGTAATCCGTGGCTAGCTGCAAGCACTACAAAGCAACCAGTCGCCTGCTTTTCAATGGAGTGGCTGTGTGTTGTTTTTCAGAGTTCCCACCATAAATCCAGAGAACGCCAGACTTTGATGACAAAGTTTGATGACACCTTCATGTTTAAGTGAGCACATCACAAGCCACGGTGAGTCCTAAAATGTAATGTACGCTGCTGCATAAATGAGGTAATATGCCAGGGAGATAATGTAGCTAAGAAATGAATACTAAGTGTATGTTGTGTAGTAAGCTGTTAGTAGCCCATGTGCCTCGCCCTAATAATTTGGTCTATTTTCACCTCTTAATTTCACCTAACGTGAATGTTCTGACTCGGTGGTGCTGCACATGTAGCCTGTAACCTGTTTTAGAGAAATGTCATCATCTAATATTGTAGAGGTGTTATTGTCTGCTTTATATACCCCCTTTATTTATCCTACAGTTCAGACTTGGAGTACAGGGAAAATACTGTAAGAGCAGCCCATCTTCTGCATTCTGTCTCTGTACATTTCAAAAAGTGCTAAACACATAGTTTTATTGACTACATCCGTCTTACTGTAGGTCGATCGTTAATGTCTTAATCGGAATTACGGAATGCCTCTTATCCGCTCATCTTTCCCTTATGCCATAGTTTGTACATCTCAATTGTCAGTAGAAACCACATTTGTTTAAGCAAGTCAGCCATATCAGCTATGTTTTAATGCAGTAAACGAGGCTAAATGAATTGTTTCGCTGCCAGACAAGGCACCGCTGATAGCCAGGTGCAGCGGTGGTACAGTAAGGATTCACTCCATTGAGCTGGATAGAAAGCTCTGCTGTTGGGACAGCTTTATGTAGGCCCAAACAGACTGTGGGTACCGCTTTTCGCCGTTATAGCGCAATTAATGTATTGTTTAGTGTTGTGTTGTGTAGTGTCTTTGCTGGCATGCATCTAAAACATTTTTGTGGTTGTTTGCCTCACCAAGATTTACATGCTGAAGTCTACTACTGCAAACAAAGCATGTGTTTAGTGTTCCCACCAGATCAGAGGCAGTAGGGATGACCAGGGATGTTCTCTGCTTAGTGAGCCCACCAGATCAGAGGCAGTAGGGATGACCAGGGATGTTCTCTGCTTAGTGAGCCCACCAGATCAGAGGCAGTAGGGATGACCAGGGATGTTCTCTGCTTAGTGAGCCCACCAGATCAGAGGCAGTAGGGATGACCAGGGATGTTCTCTGCTTAGTGAGCCCACCAGATCAGAGGCAGTAGGGATGACCAGGGATGTTCTCTGCTTAGTGAGCCCACCATATCAGAGGCAGTAGGGATGACCAGGAATGTTCTCTGCTTAGTGAGCCCACCAGATCAGAGGCATTAGGGATGACCAGGGATGTTCTCTGCTTAGTGAGCCCACCAGATCAGAGGCAGTAGGGATGACCAGGGATGTTCTCTGCTTAGTGAGCCCACCAGATCAGAGGCAGTAGGGATGACCAGGGATGTTCTCTGCTTAGTGAGCCCACCAGATCAGAGGCAGTAGGGATGACCAGGGATGTTCTCTGCTTAGTGAGCCCACCAGATCAGAGGCAGTAGGGATGACCAGGGATGTTCTCTGCTTAGTGAGCCCACCAGATCAGAGGCAGTAGGGATGACCAGGGATGTTCTCTGCTTAGTGAGCCCACCATATCAGAGGCAGTAGGGATGACCAGGAATGTTCTCTGCTTAGTGAGCCCACCAGATCAGAGGCATTAGGGATGACCAGGGATGTTCTCTGCTTAGTGAGCCCACCAGATCAGAGGCAGTAGGGATGACCAGGGATGTTCTCTGCTTAGTGAGCCCACCAGATCAGAGGCAGTAGGGATGACCAGGGATGTGTGTCAATTATACAATTGTATTGTCCAGCTAAACATTCAAAATGTAATGAGTACTTTTGGGTGTCAGGGAAAATGTATGGAGTAAAAAGTACATAATCGTCTTTAGGAATGTAGTGAAGTAAAAGTAAAAGTTGTACACCAAAAAACAACTCAACAACTTATTTTTACTTAAGTACTTTACACACCTGCTGTTCTGGTCAGTAAGGCACAGAGATACAAAGGGATTTGTCTAATCAATGCTTTGGACACAACAGTGTACCAGTGCTTTAGTCTCCTGGTGGAGAGAGAGGTCCATAGCATACCCACAGTGACGGGTCAGTGATCTACCATTTGTAATACATCCTAAAGCACCACGTGTCCAGAGTCTTTAAGGTACTTGCTGAGGCCTGCATATAGACAATATCACCATAATCAAGCACTGATAACTGACTAAAATTGAAAAGCAAGATTTGTTCCTAAAATAGAAACCCAAATCTCATTTCAACGTCAGTTTCTTGGTCAAGTTTGTATTTTCGGTTTATTATGGATCCCCATTAGCTCTTCTTGGGGTCCGTCAAAATGAAGGCAGTTATACAATTTTAAAAACAGTACAATCAATACAGAAGTCACAACACACTAAGTGTGTGCCCTCGGGCTCATACACCACTACCACATATCTACAATGCAGAAATCCATGTGTACGTGTGTGTATAGTGCGTATGTTATCATGTGTGTGTGTGTGTGTGTAATCATGTGTATAGTGCGTATGTTATCGTGTGTGTGTGTGTGTGTGTGTGTGTAATCATGTGTATTGTGCGTATGTTATCACGTGTGTATGCATTTGTCTGTGCCTATGTTTGTGTTACTTCACTGTCCCTGCTGTTCCATAAGGGTGTATTTTTACCTGCTTTTTAAATCTGATTCTACTGCTTGCATCAGTTACCTGATATGGAGTAGAGTTGCATGTAGTCATGGCTCTATGAAGTACTGTGCGCCTCCCATAGTCTGTTCTGGACTTGGGGACTGTGAAGAGACCTCTGGTGTTATGTCTTGTGGGGTTTGCATGGGTGTCCAAGCTGTATGCTAGTATTTTTAACAGACAGCTCAGTACCTTGAGCATGTCAACACCTCTTACAAAAACAAGTAACAATGAAGTCAATCTCTCTTCCACTTTGAGCCATGAGAGATTGACATGCATGTCATTAATGTTAGCTCGCCGTGTACTTTTAAGTGCCAGTCATACTGCCCTGTTCTGAGCCAACTGCAATATTCCCAAGTCCCTCATTGTGGCACCTGACCACACTACTGAACAGTAGTCCAGGTGTGACAAAACCAGGGCCTGTAGGACCTGCCTTTTTGATTGGGTTGTTAAGAAGGCAGAGCAGCGCTTTATTATGGACAGACTTCTGCCCATCTTAGCTACTGTTGTTTCAATATGTTTTGACCATGACAGTTTCCAGTCCAGCGTTACTCCAAGCAGTTTAGTCACCTCAACTTGCTCAATATCCACATTATTCATTATGAGACGTAGTTGAAGTTTAGGGTTTAAAGAATGATTTGTCCCAAATACAATGCTTTTAGTTTTAGAAATATTTAGTACTCATTTATTGCTTTCCACCCACTCTGAAACTAACAGAAGCTCTTTGTGTTGCAGTTATTTCAGTCACTGTAGTAGCTGATGTGTATAGAGTTTAGTCATCCGCATACATAGACACACTGGCCTTACTCAAAGCCAGTGGCATGTTGTTAGTAAAGATTGAAAAAAGCAAGGGTCCTAAACAGCTACCCTGGGGAATTCCTGCTTCTACCTGGATTATGTTTGAGAGGCTTCCTTTAAATAACACCCTATGTGTTCTGTTAGACAAGTAGCTCTTTATCCACATAACAGGGGGAGTAAAGCCATAACATACGTTTTTCCTGCAGCAGACTATGATCGATAACGTCAAAAGCTGCACTGAAGTCTAACAAGACAGCCCCCACAATAATTTTATCATCAATTTCTCTCAGCCAGTCATCAGTCATTTGTGGAAGTGCTGTGCTTGTTGAGTGTCCTTCCCTTAATTGAGCCCTGCTGTTGTCAATTTGTTTGTTTGTGGTCCAACATTTTTTTTTCTTCTCCAGAAGTTTACTAAGGGTTGGTACCAGACTGATTGGTCGGCTATTTGAGCCAGTAAAGGGGGCTTTACTATTCTTGGGTAGCAGAATAACTTTAGCTTCCCTCCAAGCCTGAGATCACACACTTTCTAGTAGGCTTAAATTGAAGATCATTGTACATTGTGTTTAAATTTCAGCTTTTCATCTTACCAGATCCCAAGATACTTATAGGAGGTGACCATATCAATTTTCTGGCCTTTTATAGTTAAAATCGGTTTACTTTCAGGAAGCGAAACCCCTACATTTTTTTCCCCTTACATTAAGCACAAGTTTCAATTCGAAAATATGACTTTTAATAACATCAAAAGTCAACTGTAAGATTTGCAGATTCAACAGTCTTCCCAATATCATTTAAATACAGTGCAGAAAGGATCAGACCTAAAATTGAGCCCTGGGGAACTCCATCAATCAATCAATCAATCAATCAATCAAATGTATTTATAAAGCTTTTTTTTTACATCAATAGATGTCAAAGCTCCATACAGAAACCCAACCTAAAACCCCAAACAGCAAGCAATGCAGATGTAGAAGCACGGTGGCTAGGAAAAACTCCCTAGAAAGGCAAGAACCTAGGAAGAAACCTAGAGAGGAAACAGATTCTGAGGGGTGGCCAGTCCTCTTCTGGCTGTGCAAGGTGGAGATAGAGTACATGGCCATTAAGGAAGTCGAGGGCAGAGCGATTGAATTGTTTTGGTCTATCCTGATGATTGAGTAAGAGTTAGGAGCGCAGATCAAGCCTTCAAAACACAGATTCCATACCCTCCTGTGCTACACACTGTGTTCTGTCAGAAAGGTAATTTTGGAACCAATCCAATGCATCAACACTTAAACCAACCTTTTTTATTCTATACAACAGCAGGGCATGGTAAAAAGTATCGAAGGCCTTTGATAAGTCAATTAAAAAGTGAAACACAGGGATTTTTCTTGTCCTGAGCATCTAGAATATCACGTTCAACCTTGGTCTTGGCTTGGCTCTAAAACCGGACTGGAATTGAAATAAAACTATGTTATTATAAAGAAAGTCTTTCAACTGAGTTCACCAGGTTTTTCAAAACTTTTGCCAGTGCAGACAGTTTAGATATGGGAGGATAGTTATCCAACAGGGACGGAGCTCCACCGTTATGTAAAGGCGTGAAATAAGCTGCTTTCCAGACTTTTTGGAATGGTATTACAAGCCAATTAAATATTTAATATATGAGTGAGAGGGGCAGCAATGATCTCAGAACCAATTTTTAAAAAATAAGGGTTCAATTCATCTGGGACAGCCACTTTCTTAATATCAACAGATTTGAGTGCCTTTACAACTTCTGAAAGTTAGATCTCGGTAAAATGAAATAGATGAACAATAGGCCGGCATGCAGCGGTTTCATTCACAGCCTCATGTGAGATGTTAGGAGGGAGTTCATTATCAAATAAATGCCCAGTTTTAGCAAAATGCTCATTAAACATGTCAAGCAGTTGATTATTGTCCGTCACATCCATTGAATTTGAGGGAAATTTCAGCAGAAGACCAGAGGAGTTCGTCTTAGCATTCATGGATTTCATATTTTTCCATAATTTCATCTGGTTATTGAGGTTGATCTTGGTAGATTCGTAATAGTACCTAGATTTGCATTTCCATATTAACAAGGTGCACTTATTTTTCAGTGCCCTGAACGGCAAGCAGTACCGGAGCGCCAAGTCTAGGTCCAAGAGGCTTCTAAACAGCTTCTACCCCCAAGCTATAAGACTCCTGAACATCTAATCAAAATGGCTACCCAGACTATTTGCATTGCCCCACCCTCTTTTATGCTGCTGCTACTCTCTGTTATCATCTATGCATGGTCACTTTAATAACTCTACCGACATGTACATATTACCTCAATTACCTCGACTAACCGGTTCCCCTGCACATTGATTCTGTACCGGTACCCCCTGTATATAGCCTCGCTATTGTAATTTTACAGCTGCTCTTTAATGATTTTTTATACTTTTATTTCAATTTTTTTAGGTATTTTTCTTAACTGCCTTGTTGGTTAAGGGCTTGCAAGAAAACATTTCACTGTCAGGTCTACTACACCTGTTGTATTCGGCGCATGTGACAAATACAACTCAGCCTGGGAATGACCCTTTCTGACTTTGGCCCATTGTGTATTTTGTATATGGATCAAATCAGATAATTCCCCTGTAAACCAGGGATTGTCTCTACATTTTACCCGGTACTTTTTGAGAGGGGCGTGTTTATCACCGATAGTATAAAACATGGGATGAAAATAGGAGAATGCCGCTTTGATGTCTGGATTAAGTGCACTCCTATGCCAGTTGCATGCATAAAGTTCATGCAGGAATGTTTGAATATGAACCAAGGGGGCACATTGTAATTTTTAGTGTCTCTAATGCAAGCAACTGCACAATGATCACATAAATCATTAGGGAAAATACCAACGCCCAAGTATTTATGCGGATTGTTAGTTAGAATAACATCAATAAGTGTTGACTTAGAGATGTCTTTTGGATTGAGTCGTGTGACTGTATTTATAATTTGAATAAAATGTAGTGTATTGCACAGTCCTCTTATGTCCTCAGAGACATAACCAGTCCCACATGAGGACCATTTCCTTTTCCCCACAACCATGCATCAGTTCAGCCTGAGAATCCATGGATTCTACTTTGCAAATGGAGGTCTACAACATCCTAAATTCACAGCTTTCGATAAATGCAGTTTTAATGCTAAAAACTAAAACTGGTTTTGGTTTTGTCTTTAATATGGATGGCTATACCTCCACCTTACTTCATTGGTCACATCGATAAACATTATTACCACCCAAGCCTATCGACTTATTTTAGAACAGATTTCTTAAGCCAGGTCTCGGACAGAACTAAGACATCTGGGTCAGCAGTGTGAACGCAGACTTTTATAATGTCCATTTTCCGCATCAGACTCCTCACATTAATTTGCATCAGTCCCAAGTCTGCTCTAGTTTTAAAATCATTTGGAGTCAGAAGTTCATCCATAGCCAATAGTATACTGAAAAAGTTATTTTTCTGTGTCTATACACTAAGTTCTTTCCCTTGCCTGTCTGGTGAAACAAGCATCGCTAGGAAAGGACCTGACAGGTGACAGTAATATAGGAAAGGAGACAAGGAAAAAGGAAGACACTCAAGGGGATTGGGACACAACTCTTGTGTCATCTCTGACAGGATTCCCCAGAAGTGAGACTGCATGGCCCTCTGTTTACCCTGAGTGACAGGAAGCCCTATAAGTGAGACTGCATGGCCCTCTGTTCACACTGAGTGACAAGAAACCCCAGAAGTCAGATTGCATGGCCCTCTGTTCACCCTGAGTGACAGGAAGCCCCAGAAGTCAGACTGCATGGCCCCCTGTTCACCCTGAGTGACAAGAAGCCCCAGAAGTCAGACTGCATGGCCCTCTGTTCACCCTGAGTGGAGAAAAGAACAAAGGCACATAGAAGCAGAGCTCTCTATTCTACCCCACTTTGATTTGATTTGATTAACCCTCAGATTGATTATAAACTTGGCAGCCCAATCATTGAAAATCTGGCAACCAACAACAAACAAATCTGAAACCAAAAACTCACTTTCATCCAGAGGCTTTTTCTCAGTGTTCTGACGGAATTCTGTCATGCCTTGTATGAATACCTGTATCCCAGTTCTATGGAACAACACATGTTGGATTAGCATCCTGCCTGTGCGGTGCATCCACATTGAAAGGAAGTTGTTCGTAATACCCCGTTGGAATACAACTTTCTTTATTAGGATCCCTCAAGTTAGCAATTAGAATCACATATGGTACATTAACAGGAGGCTTCAGAAACATGTGTTTGGTCTTAGATATTGGCTTCATCTGTAAACAACTGCTGTTCCTTACTAGAGGAGACCCATCCTGCATTACACCATCCAAACATGTTGTCTTCCTGCTTCCTTCTTCGCCTTCGGTGCCATGATGAGAAAGGCTGTCCCTGCCAAGACTGAGGCCAAGGTAAAGGCCCTGAAGGCCAAAAAGGCTGTTCTGAAGGGAGTCCACAGCCAGAGGAAGAAGAAGATAAGAACCTCCCCAACCTTCCGCCGCCCCAAAACCCTGCGCCTCCGCAGACAACCCAAGTACCCCCGGAAGAGTGCCCCTCGCAGAAATAAGTTGGACCACTATGCCATCATTAAGTTCCCTCTGACGACAGAGTCGGCAATGAAGATGATGGAGGACAACAACACCCTCGTCTTCATCGTAGACGTCAAAGCCAACAAGCACCAGATCAAACACGCCGTCAAGAAGCTCTACAACATTGATGTGGCCAAGGTCAACACACTCATCAGGCCTGACGGTGAGAAGAAGGCATAAGTGCGTCTGGCTCCAGATTACGATGCGTTGGATGTCGCCAACAAGATTGGCATAATCTAAATGGCTGCTGGGGAGATGTACAGAGGAATAAATGTTTATAAAAATGTTTTAATGTTGCTGCATGTCTTCCTGCATTACACCATCTACACATGATGTCTTCCTGCATGTCCTCCTGCATTACACCATCTACACATGTTGTCTTCCTGCATGTCTTCCTGCATTACACCATCTACACATGTTGTCTTCCTGCATGTCTTCCTGCATTACACCATCTACAGAGGTTGTCTTCCTACATGTCTTCCTGCATGGGCTCTCCCTGAAGAAATGTCCCAAATTAGGGATAATCAGATCCTGCGTTAGTGTGGTTTGATCTTCATTTCACCTCAATTAAAGAGTCATTTTGGGTCTTTGGTGCTGATAAGAGAATGAGAAAACACTGAGTTGTCTCATTTCCCTGTCGCGCTCTCTCTCTCTCTCTCTCTCTCTCTGTGTGTGCGTGTGTGTGTGTGCTGCAGTTCTGTACCAAAACATGGCTAGGTTTTATGGGTATTATGACTCATACTGTGCTACTCTATTGTCTTTCTGAAGTGTAAAGTATCTTTACTATTATTAGTCTACTAAGTATTTGTATATTCAATCGCCTCAGTAATGCCACTACCGAAGTCTTCATTCAATGTTAATATACGCCATCCATCAAACCCACGGCATATTAAATACCTTTGGACCATCAACGGGAGTAACAGCGCCCTCTTTCAAGGTTCAATCATATATGTCAAACTACATGATCCAGGAAGAAAGCACAACAGAACATAAGCCCGTGGCTTTTGACTTGAAAGAACACATTTTGATTGTGTGTGTGTGTGTGTGTGTGTGTGTACATGCACAATGAAATACTGCACTCCAAATGGTTGTCTACTGTATATAGGTCGTCAACACACACACACACACACACACACACACACACACACACACACACACACAGTCAAAGCCAGGCCTAATTGCCCAACATCAGCGCTCAACCTCACTAATGTTCTTGTGGCTGAATGGAAGCAAGTCCCCACATAATATACCAACATGCATGATTTTGGAATGAGATATTCGATGAGCAGGTGTCCACATATTTTTGGCCATATCAATGTCTTTCTATAGTGGAGGTTTCATAATAACTATGCTCTATGTCTGATGGAATGCACATACAAGCTGAACCCATTATATGAAACATTCTCATATCAAATCAGATCTCATATTTGATATTTACCACATCTTAGATTCCCAGGGAACACATTGTTATTGTGATCGCTGGAAGAAAAAAAAGACACGTTACAATTCCCTAGTTCCTCTTTGATGTATAATATTCCTCAGCTACATTGTTCAGCCGAGTTCCTTAACAATCAGATCAAAGGCAGACGACAGACAGACTTACAGCATAACCGATCCCACTCATCGCACGCACACACACACACGCACACACGCACGCACGCACGCACACACACACGCGCACACCACACGCGCGCACACACACACGCACGCACACGCGCGCACACCACACACACCCACACACGCACGCACACGCGCGCACACCACACACACCCACACACACACGCACACGCGCACACACACGCACACGCACGCACACGCGCGCACACCACACACACCCACACACACACGCGCACACCACACACACCCACACACACGCGCACACCACACACGCGCGCACACCACACACGCGCGCACACACACACACACACACACACACACACACACACACACACACACACACACACACACACACACATACACCCACACACACCCAGATGGCTCCTTGTCGCTCCTCTTCCCCCCCGCCTCCCCATTAAATATTAAGCCTTTTTACTGCAAACACAAGCAGGAGTAAAAAAAAACACAACTGGCACAAAAAAAATTACACTTTAAATGTCTACATTTGACCTTTCAACCCAAGAGCATGAACATGCAGCAGGCTACACAAGCACACGCTACAACATGTGTGTGACTAGGATAGGAGGAGATCCATGACCTCTATGTGATCTGACACAACAAGCTGCTAGTATTCCTGTTTTCATTGTACTAAGCACCCCCACTGTCTACCCTTTAATTACATTTTAAAAAATGTGTATCTGAACAGCTTTATCCAATTAAGGTCAAACAAGCTATTTTTTGAAGAGACCTGGCTCATTGTTAATCTACACTAATTAACGACCACATAATGAACAAGGGTAATGGTTGCAATACTGAGGTCCTAGATCTTGACCTCTGACCTCTATGTATTCTCGCCCTGTCCTGCTGGTCCTATTTCATTAAGGTCAACGCAGCCAAGTGAAAAACAGAAATAATTTGTTTGTTGAAATGTACCCTATTAGGGCTCTGGGGGGGGGTCATGAAATTTTGTCAGCCTGTGATGGTCATGTAAATAACTGCCAGTCTCACTTTAGTTGACCGTTAATTACGGTTTTCCACAATTGTTTACACACGTTTGCTGAATCTTTGGCCCATTTTCCCAAAACTCTAAACACAAAATGCAAAACTCTACAAATCTCTAGCAAAAGCAAACACTGCATTCAAAACTGTTTTCTCTTTTCAAAATGTTTTTTTTTTTGCATAAAAAAACTCTAAACACAAATAGACGAAAACACATGAAAAATGTAAGAAAGACATTAGGCTGCATCCTGCCTCCTATTTCGGTCTGGCCACAGCACCTCATCTACATCACAAGCGATGTTCTCCCTGGCTAAAGAGCACCTCATCTACATCACAAGCCATGTTCTCCCTGGCTAAACAGCACCTCATCTACATCACAAGCCATGTTCTCCCTGGCTAAACAGCACCTCATCTACATCACAAGCCATGTTCTCCCTGGCTAAAGAGCACCTCATCTACATCACAAGCCATGTTCTCCCTGGCTAAACAGCACCTCATCTACATCACAAGCCATGTTCTCCCTGGCTAAAGAGCACCTCATCTACATCACAAGCCATGTTCTCCCTGGCTAAACAGCAGGAAAATAATCTTCTGGAGTGACAGATCCAGCCGCCGAAAGCCCCCACATCAACGTCACCACATCCATCCTCCATTGCCTGGAGAAGAGGCATGTGTGCGAGGGGATGGCGGTCATACACCTTCCATCGCCATGCCAAAAAAACTATTCAATTGGGTTTAGGAATGGGGAATATGGTGGAAGGTATAGAACAATACATTGTGGGTGATCGATGAACCAGTTGCGGACCAGAGCAGCCCGGTAGAAACTCACATTGTCCCTGATGACAACACACCTGGTCTGCTCTGGTCCACCCCTCTGCTCAGCTGGAATGAGGATGCCATGTAGTGTGTCCAGGAATACGATGAGAAGGGCGGTGTTGTAGCGACCAAGGTTGGCATGGTGATGGAGGACGCCTTGCTGGCTGGTGATATTCCCTCCTCGCTGTCCAGGGACATTCACAATGGCATGGTGGCCAGTAATGGTCCGTCCCCGTCTTTTGGCTAGGTTGAAGGCAGCCTCAACAATGTTAATATAAACATGCTGAATTGCAGCAGCATCCAGCTCCATGACTCTCTGAAACAGACATGTGACATAGAACTAGAATACACTGGATTACAGTACTGTCATTTTTTATTTAACCAGGAAAGTCAGTTAAGAACAAATTCTTACTTTCAATGACAGCCTAGGAACAGTGGGTTAACTGCCTTGTTCAGGGGCAGAACAGCAGATTTTTTTTTATCTTGTCAGCTCGGGGATTCGATTTTGCAACCTTTCGGTTACGAGACCAATGCTCTAACCACTAGGCTACCTGCCACCCCAATGTGTCTATACAGTGCTGATATTCACTGTATAGTACTTACACATATTCATAGAGCTGTTATTTAACCGTCTCTGAGTTTCGCTCAAATGACAACCTGTAGACCTGTTTCATCCGGATTCGGTTATGCTGTAATACACGGTCCAGTGTAGACAAGCCCACCTGGTTAATGTTATTGAATATTGTGTTGTCTGGATTTCTCCTAGTCTAATGGTATTGTTTGCCACCACCATGTTCACAGTAGCTGTTTCCTGTTCTGGTGTGAACAGCCAGAGTCTTCCACCATGGCCTGACCGTCTCTGTTCTGGTGTGAACAGCCGGTGTATTCCATCATGGCCTGACCGTCTCTGTTCTGGTGTGAACAGCCGGAGACTTCCATCATGGCCTGACCGTCTATGTTCTGGTGTGAACAGCCGGAGACTTCCTCCATGGCCTGACCGTCTCTGTTCTGGTGTGAACAGCCGGTGTATTCCATCATGGCCTGACCATCTCTGTTCTGGTGTGAACAGCCGGAGACTTCCATCATGGCCTGACCGTCTATGTTCTGGTGTGAACAGCCGGTGTATTCCATCATGGCCTGACCGTCTCTGTTCTGGTGTGAACAGCCGGTGTATTCCTCCATGGCCTGACCGTCTATGTTCTGGTGTGAACAGCCGGTGTATTCCTCCATGGCCTGACCGTCTCTGTTCTGGTGTGAACAGCCGGTGTATTCCATCATGGCCTGACCGTCTCTGTTCTGGTGTGAACAGCCGGTGTCTTCTACCATGGCCTGACCGTCTCTGTTCTGGTGTGAACAGCCGGTGTCTTCCATCATGGCCTGACCGTTTCTGTTCTGGTGTGAACAGCCGGTGTATTCCTCCATGGCCTGACCGTCTCTGTTCTGGTGTGAACAGCCGGTGTATTCCTCCATGGCCTGACCGTCTCTGTTCTGGTGTGAACAGCCGGTGTCTTCCATCATGGCCTGACCGTCTCTGTTCTGGTGTGAACAGCCGGTGTATTCCTCCATGGCCTGACCGTCTCTGTTCTGGTGTGAACAGCCGGTGTATTCCTACATGGCCTGACCGTCTCTGTTCTGGTGTGAACAGCCGGTGTATTCCATCATGGCCTGACCGTCTCTGTTCTGGTGTGAACAGCCGGAGACTTCCATCATGGCCTGACCGTCTATGTTCTGGTGTGAACAGCCGGTGTATTCCATCATGGCCTGACCGTCTCTGTTCTGGTGTGAACAGCCGGTGTAGTCCTCCATGGCCTGACCGTCTATGTTCTGGTGTGAACAGCCGGTGTATTCCTCCATTGCCTGACCGTCTCTGTTCTGGTGTGAACAGCCGGTGTCTTCTACCATGGCCTGACTGTCTCTGTTCTGGTGTGAACAGCCGGTGTCTTCCATCATGGCCTGACCGTCTCTGTTCTGGTGTGAACAGCCGGTGTATTCCTCCATGGCCTGACCGTCTCTGTTCTGGTGTGAACAGCCGGTGTATTCCTCCATGGCCTGACCGTCTCTGTTCTGGTGTGAACAGCCGGTGTATTCCATCATGGCCTGACCGTCTCTGTTCTGGTGTGAACAGCCGGTGTATTCCATCATGGCCTGACCATCTCTGTTCTGGTGTGAACAGCCGGTGTCTTCCTCCATGGCCTGACCGTCTCTGTTCTGGTGTGAACAGCCGGTGTATTCCATCATGGCCTGACCGTCTCTGTTCTGGTGTGAACAGCCGGTGTATTCCATCATGGCCTGACCATCTCTGTTCTGGTGTGAACAGCCGGTGTCTTCTACCATGGCCTGACCGTCTCTCAGTTCTGGTGTGAACAGCCGGTGTCTTCCAACATGGCCTGGCCGTCTCTCAGTTCTGCAGAAGATCCACAAATATTAAATGATGGATTACAGTAAACTAAAAGCATCTACTTTCTTTCCATATGAAATGACATTACTGTAACATTGGCCAACAATCACTGAGTAACATAGGCCTACTGATATGTCGGACTACAGTATACTACAGTATACATACATAAAGAGCATAGTGTAGATGGTAGGTAACTTACCGGCTGTCATTTCTGAATGTACGGATGACAGATGCAACCTTGTAGCGGCTCAGGTTGGGCTGAACTCTCTGCCCAGCCTCCCTCATACTCAACCCATGGTTGAGCACATGGACAACCAATGTGGCCCTGATCTCATCTGAGACAACTGTCCTTCCTCATCCTCCTCTTCCTCTCACTCCTTCACCTCTAGCTCTTGCTTCACCATTGACTTCCATTTTCCTCCAAAACAGGAGAGCTGTGGCCTTTTATAAGGCAAAAGCTCTGATTTCTCAGTGAACAATTCAGCAACCAGTGTTTACACCTGTGAGGAGTGGGTGTTTCTAATTTGTGTATAGAGCTTGGCATTGTGATTGGCGGTGCTTTCCAAAGGGACTAAAGAGATTTTAATTTTGAAAGTTGTGACTAATGTAGAGAACTGTGTGTAGTGTTTTGAAAAAAGTGTAAAGCAGAAATTGTGATTACAATTTTGCAGACAGGATTTAGTACATGAGTTTCAGGTTTCGGTGATTATGTTTCAAGTTCCAATTTTAGTGTTTAAACAATTGGGAAAAACTGTAATATGAACACGTTTAGCATCCCCGGCCTTCCACGCATAGCCTACAAGCCACTGACACAGATCTGTGGAATAACCTCCATGTAATATAGCCTACAAGCCACTGACACAGATCTGTGGAATAACCTCCATGTAATATAGCCTACAAGCCACTTACACAGATCTGTGGAATAACCTCCATGTAATATAGCCTACAAGCCACTGATACGGATCTGTAGAATAACCTCCATGTAATATAGCCTACAAGCCACTGATACGGATCTGTGGAATAACCTCCATGTAATATAGCCTACAAGCCACTGATACGGATCTGTGGAATAACCTCCATGTAATATAGCCTACAAGCCACTGATACGGATCTGTGGAATAACCTCCATGTAATATAGCCTACAAGCCACTGATGCGGATCTGTGGAATAACCTCCATGTAATATAGCCTACAAGCCACTGATACGGATCTGTGGAATAACCTCCATGTAATATAGCCTACAAGCCACTGATACGGATCTGTGGAATAACCTCCATGTAATATAGCCTACAAGCCACTGATGCGGATCTGTGGAATAACCTCCATGTAATATAGCCTACAAGCCACTGATGCGGATCTGTGGAATAACCTCCATGTAATATAGCCTACAAGCCACTGATACGGATCTGTGGAATAACCTCCATGTAATATAGCCTACAAGCCACTGATACGGATCTGTGGAATAACCTCCATGTAATATAGCCTACAAGCCACTGATACGGATCTGTGGAATAACCTCCATGTAATATAGCCTACAAGCCACTGATACGGATCTGTGGAATAACCTCCATGTAATATAGCCTACAAGCCACTGATACGGATCTGTGGAATAACCTCCATGTAATATAGCCTACAAGCCACTGATGCGGATCTGTGGAATAACCTCCATGTAATATAGCCTACAAGCCACTGATACGGATCTGTGGAATAACCTCCATGTAATATAGCCTACAAGCCACTGATACGGATCTGTGGAATAACCTCCATGTAATATAGCTTACACAATCACAATTTATCCGTGATTTATTTTAGGCAGATCTAAAGAAAGATTGTGATATGAAGACAATGTAGCCTAATTCAGAACACAGCATATTCTGAGTCGTCCTTATGTTAGGCCCTGATCAGGCTATGCCATATGACTGTGGGCTACACTAGATCATTTAGCAGACAAGATGTGCTTATAATTATATATTAGATATTACATTATTTTATAGTAATAAAGAATACAATTGAACACAGCTGAATGAAATAGAAAGACCATTTTTTCCCAAATGATTTGAGGGAGTGAACACATGCTGCTATTCTGTGTTGAGTAGTTAACAAAGAGAACAGGTCCTCCTATATGCTTCATTTAGAGTTATTTATGTAACTTTAGTTGTGAAACAAATGTTGGGCTATATGATAATATTTCTGATACGTTCTAAGGCTGCCTGATACAACTAACGATGATTTGAAATAAAGTTGCATGAAAGGCATGAGTTCTGCTCTGTTTCTTGCGCAGGCTGAACACACTTCAGTCTCTCATTCACTATATGACAAGCACTTGATCATATCCTCACCCATTAGACTATTCTCAGTTTAATCTGGTCTTTATATATAGCCTACTAAATAATACGAATGGCCCACACACAAAAAAAAACATGTCATCCGTAGCTTGCACTCCAATAGTTTAAGGAGGTTACGTGCAGTTACGTTTTTAATATGCCTGGTAGGCTACACTGGTTTTAAAGCAGATTAATGTGCTTGATTTTAAGAATTTTGCAATAAATATAGCAGCACGAAAAAGCTGGGATACTCTTTTAACATCAGGGCTCAGTTTTGAGTCACGTGAAATTTTACTGCGGTCATGACTTGTGACTGTCGGTGTGGTGGTAATATGGTCACTGTAACATCCTCTATACCTTTTACATGAATGCAATTATTTACAGTATCATATAATTGATTTACATGTAGTGCACAGGAGGCTGCTAAGGGGAGGATGGCTCATAATAATAGCTGGAACGGCGCTAATGGAAAAGGCATCAAACACATGGAAACCATAGAAACAATATGCTTGATGCATTTGATACCCTTCCACCCATTCTGCTTAAGCTATTACCACACGACAGTCCTCCCCAATTAAGGTGCCACCAACCTCCAGTGATGTATTGGGTCTTATATGCAATATACTCCTAGTAAAGGTAGTGGGATTGTCATTAAGTTTCCCCCTCATGCTCTGTCTTAAACTGGCGTACTTACTTACTGACTTAACCCTGGTCAAGGCAGCAGAGAAACCACATAATAAAAAATAATTCGGAACTTGTGAGTAGAAGGTTCATCTCCCGCCTACCAAGTCACAAAGGGATTATTTTTCCCAAGGACACACAAACACAGAACCTTTGATTTTCTATTTTGCTTCATACTTTTTCAGAGCAGTGGTGTACAGTACAGGGTGGATTAGGTGAACACTTTAATAAGGGAACAGTAGGTGAAATCGTTTCACTTTAAGCTGCGTTGTATCAGGTTAATCCTTGTAAAAGCGTTCCCTTCTCAGAGGAAGTGTGTTTGGTTTGAGAATTTTTTTTGTTGTGTTTTGTTTTGTTGTGTTACTTTCATGTGAATACGCAACACAGAGCAAGAGTACAGATGATATTGTTATTTCATTTGCTTTGCCCATATGCTCACTGTGCTGGCCAAGACCAGTACAGAGGGAGTACTGGTATATTGAATTGAAAATCAGTCCAAATCTTTATCGGAAACAACTATAAATGAATTTCATTGGAGTGAAATCCATTGTGTTCATTTCAATTAAAGCTACAATATGTCACTTTTTAATTAAGCAACCTGACCAAATTCACATAAAAATAGGACTTATAGATCTGTCATTCATGTTAAATGCAAGTCTAAGAAATGGTAGATCAGTTCTATGTGAGCTATTTCTATGCTTCCTGTTCTTAAAATGTTATTTTTTGGTGTCTTTTACTTTCGGTTTTGTACTGTACCCCAGCTTCATATACAATATGTCTGGTTATGCAAAAGATATTTCACAGCGGTTTAGATGGAACAAGGATTTTCCACACTGATTGTTTTGTCACACAAACTGAAATTAGGCAAACAATTAGAATTTTACCAACCAGGAAGTGGAGGAGCGATTCCTGTAGATTGCACCTTTAAGAGAGACGAGTATAGTTTATGTTGTGTTAGCCCTTTGCAGCTGTGATAATCTCTCTCGTAATGGTTCGGCTTTTGTACTTTGCCCTGATTACCGTGACATGTACCCATTTCCTCATGAATTACTTTCACTGCTCAACTGGCTTTTGATCAAACCGATGTAAACAGCATCTAGCTTTCATCTAGTGTGCTGTAGCCATTTGCATGCTAATTCCTTATCGAGTTGATTTTCAAGTCAATCAGGACAGTCATAGCTGAGTATAAAGGCAGTGTAATAATTTGTTCCTGTTTTTTTTTTAGTTGTTGTTGTCTGTGAGGTCTCAATGTTGTTGTTGTTGTCTGTGAGGTCTCAATGTTGTTGTTGTTGTCTGTGAGGTCTCAATGTTGTTGTTGTTGTCTGTGAGGTCTCAATGTTGTTGTTGTTGTCTGTGAGGTCTCAATGTTGTTGTTGTTGTTGTCTGTGAGGTCTCAATGTTGTTGTTGTCTGTGAGGTCTCAATGTTGTTGTTGTTGTTGTCTGTGAGGTCTCAATGTTGTTGTTGTTGTCTGTGAGGTCTCAATGTTGTTGTTGTTGTCTGTGAGGTCTCAATGAGCTTCTTCCAAATGGACAAGCAGCTGCACAAGACACAACATGGATGAGCAAAGCAAGTTAGAGAAAGGCACTAACTTGATATTGTTTCCTTCACCAACATCAAATTACCTTGCAAATGAGGGGAGAATGTTGCTATTGTCTGTAATTATTGGAAATGACAGTGACTGCCAATGAGGAGCAAAAAAAAAACAATGTTGGTATGTAAGCACTTTTCATTTGTACGTTAGGACACACGCAACATTTTAAATCCAGCCATGGAGATTTAGTGGAAGACTTAGAGATGGAAGGATGCATTGGTGGATCAATACTCAACCAACACAAAGGGGAGGTGAAGGCCCAAGGACTATGGGGTATTAATGATCCATACATGTATTTAAATATACAACATAGCAAATTTCTATATGGCAAAAAGATATATAGCTAAATGTTATATCCAAAGGGATTCCATTTAACCCTGGCAGTGAAATGTGTCCCAGATGTATTCTGTTAATCCCCAAAATGATGGGTCAAATACACCTCAGAAATGATGGGTCAGTTACACCTCAGAAATGATGGGTCAGTTACACCTCAGAAATGATGGGTCAGTTACACCTCAGAAATGATGGGTCAGTTACACCTCAGAAATGATGGGTCAGTTACACCTCAGAAATGATGGGTCAGTTACACCCCGGAAATGATGGGTCAGTTACACCCCGGAAATGATGGGTCAGTTACACCCCGGAAATGATGGGTCAGTTACACCTCGGAAATGATGGGTCAGTTACACCTCGGAAATGATGGGTCAGTTACACCTCGGAAATGATGGGTCAGTTACACCCCGGAAATGATTGGTCAGTTACACCCCGGAAATGATTGGTCAGTTACACCCCGGAAATGATTGGTCAGTTACACCTCAGAAATGATGGGTCAGTTACACCTCGGAAATGATGGGTCAGTTACACCTCGGAAATGATGGGTCAGTTACACCTCGGAAATGATGGGTCAGTTACACCTCAGAAATGATGGGTCAGTTACACCTCAGAAATGATGGGTCAGTTACACCTCAGAAATGATGGGTCAGTTACACCCCGGAAATGATGGGTCAGTTACACCTCAGAAATGATGGGTCAGTTACACCTCAGAAATGATGGGTCAGTTACACCCCGGAAATGATGGGTCAGTTACACCCCGGAAATGATTGGTCAGTTACACCTCAGAAATTATGGGTCAGTTACACCCCGGAAATGATGGGTCAGTTACACCCCGGAAATGATTGGTCAGTTACACCGCGGAAATGATGGGTCAGTTACACCCCGGAAATGATGGGTCAGTTACACCCCGGAAAGGATTGGTCAGTTACACCCCGGAAATGATGGGTCAGTTACACCCCGGAAAGGATTGGTCAGTTACACCCCGGAAATGATGGGTCAGTTACACCCCGGAAATGATGGGTCAGTTACACCTCAGAAATGATGGGTCAGTTACACCTCAGAAATGATGGGTCAGTTACACCCCGGAAATGATGGGTCAGTTACGTCCCTTCTCTGTTTATGACTGCAATCCTCTCACAGCATGTGTAGCTGAAGTGAAGACGGGCAAACACTGTAGAATAATTTTTTCAAACGTTATTTTAGATAAAAGGAAACCTGTTCACAGTCACATCCAAAGGGTTATTTCTCAAAGCACATTTCTAAAGTCATCATTTTTTACATTTTTTGTTCCATTTAAGTCCATCAGAAACCCAGCAGGTATTCCTAACCTACTCATTCTTAAATATAGCTTTTCTTTTCATGTCATGATGTGCCATTTCGTAATGGAATATATATATATTATATATATATATATACACACACACATCTTCCTCTTATTGGCTCAACTTTATTAAATTTCAACTTCTTATGTAATATAAAATTCATGTTGTACAGCTAAATATTTGATAGGAGTGCGGGAAGTGACAAAGACTTGGAAAATAGGCTCTGTATAATTTAATTAAACCATGCTGCCAAATTGAATTAGGTTATGGTAATTTCTGCACTTTGCCCACTTCTTTTGCACTGTGAAAATCTCACCCATACTGTGTTGTAGATACAGGTGTCTATAAATAGTTCTAACATAGACCTAATTTTATCCGCAGCGTCCTGTAGACCCTACCCTCAAGGCTAATTCCTCTCTAGATGTCATGATTCACTGGCTGCTCTTTGGACGGAGTGTCCGTTTTCTACGTACGTATGGGAGAAAATGTCTTGAGTAGCTGAATATGGAGTAAAATGTAGAAAGCTGTTGAGAGATCTGGGCCCAAATCCACAAAGCGTCTCAGAGTGTCGAGAACAGAGATATTTTACTCTTACGGGAAAAAATAAAAGCTAAGCATGAAGCCTATTTAGCCATAAAAGTCCCACCTAGTCGACAGATATTTAGGAGACTTCATGAGCTGTGAGTTACCAGCAGGGCCCGTATCCACAAAGCAACTCATAGAAGGTCATAGGAATCCTTAAAATCTGTTTTAAGACAATAAAAACTCCCACCTCAGAACAGATTTTAGGAGGATGATAAGACACTGCCCAGACAAACTCTGAGCCAGGAGTAAAATGAACTCATAAAAGTTTATCTCAGCTGGTAATCAAGACAGTTTGAGGTACCACAAAGGAATGATGGAGATGATGATGCTCATTCAAATTGTTGCAAATTATGGGAAATAGCCAATCGCAATGAGGCATCGCCAGATGTGAACTCAAAAGCATGCTTCAGACAACCACAGTAAATGTGACTGTATATCAAATGTTGCAATGGTTACACTTTTGATATAATTTTCACCTTAAACCTCAACTACATCTGGCAATGAATAATGTGGATATTGAGCAAGTTGAGGTGACTAAACAGCTTGGTGTAACCCTGGATTGTAAATTGTCATGGTCAAAACATATTGATACAACAGTAGCTAAGATGGGGAGAAGTCTGTCCATAATAAAGCACTACTCACTAATCAACAAGGCAGGTCCTACAGGCCCTAGTTTTGTCACATCTGGACTACTGTTCAGTAGTGTGGTCATTTGCCACAATGAGGGACTTGGGGAAATTGTAGTTGGCTTAGAACAGGGCAGCACGGCTGGCCCTTTAAAGTACACCGAGAGCTAATGTTAATGACATGCATGCCAATCTCTCATGGCTCAAAGTGGAAGAGAGATTGACTTCATTGCTACTTGTTTTTGTAAGAAGTGTTGACAAGCTGAATGTACTGAGCTGTCTGTTTAAACTACTAGCACATAGCTCGGACACCCATGCATACCCACAAGACATGCCACAAGAGGTCTTTTCAGAGTCTTCTTCAGAGTCCCCAAGTCCAGAACAGACTATTGGAGGCGCACAGTACTACAGTACATAGAGCCATGACTACATGACTACATATTCCACATCAGGTACAAGTCGGAAGTTTACATACACTTAGGTTGGAGTCATTAAAACTAGTTTTTCAACCACTCCACCAATTTCTAGTTAACAAACTATAGTTTTGCAAGTCGGTTAGAACATCTACTTTGTGCATAACACAAGTAATTTATCCAACAATTGTTTACAGACAGATTATTTCACTTACAGTGCCTTGCGAAAGTATTCGGCCCCCTTGAACTTTGCGACCTTTTGCCACATTTCAGGCTTCAAACATAAAGATATAAAACTGTATTTTTTTGTGAAGAATCAACAACAAGTGGGACACAATCATGAAGTGGAACGACATTTATTGGATATTTCAAACTTTTTTAACAAATCAAAAACTGAAAAATTGGGCGTGCAAAATTATTCAGCCCCCTTAAGTTAATACTTTGTAGCGCCACCTTTTGCTGCGATTACAGCTGTAAGTCGCTTGGGGTATGTCTCTATCAGTTTTGCACATCGAGAGACTGAAATTTTTTTCCCATTCCTCCTTGCAAACAGCTCGAGCTCAGTGAGGTTGGATGGAGGGCATTTGTGAACAGCAGTTTTCAGTTCTTTCCACAGATTCTCGATTGGATTCAGGTCTGGACTTTGACTTGGCCATTCTAACACCTGGATATGTTTATTTTTGAACCATTCCATTGTAGATTTTGCTTTATGTTTTGGATCATTGTCTTGTTGGAAGACAAATCTCCGTCCCAGTCTCAGGTCTTTTGCAGACTCCATCAGGTTTTCTTCCAGAATGGTCCTGTATTTGGCTCCATCCATCTTCCCATCAATTTTAACCATCTTCCCTGTCTGCTGAAGAAAAGCAGGCCCAAACCATGATGCTGCCGCCACCATGTTTGACAGTGGGGATGGTGTGTTCAGCTGTGTTGCTTTTACGCCAAACATAACGTTTTGCATTGTTGCCAAAAAGTTCAATTTTGGTTTCATCTGACCAGAGCACCTTCTTCCACATGTTTGGTGTGTCTCCCAGGTGGCTTGTGGCAAACTTTAAACGACACTTTTTATGGATATCTTTAAGAAATGGCTTTCTTCTTGCCACTCTTCCATAAAGGCCAGATTTGTGCAATATACGACTGATTGTTGTCCTATGGACAGAGTCTCCCACCTCAGCTGTAGATCTCTGCAGTTCATCCAGAGTGATCATGGGCCTCTTGGCTGCATCTCTGATCAGTCTTCTCCTTGTATGAGCTGAAAGTTTAGAGGGACGGCCAGGTCTTGGTAGATTTGCAGTGGTCTGATACTCCTTCCATTTCAATATTATCGCTTGCACAGTGCTCCTTGGGATGTTTAAAGCTTGGGAAATCTTTTTGTATCCAAATCTGGCTTTAAACTTCTTCACAACAGTATCTCGGACCTGCCTGGTGTGTTCCTTGTTCTTCATGATGCTCTCTGCGCTTTTAACGGACCTCTGAGACTATCACAGTGCAGGTGCATTTATACGGAGACTTGATTACACACAGGTGGATTGTATTTATCATCATTAGTCATTTAGGTCAACATTGGATCATTCAGAGATCCTCACTGAACTTCTGGAGAGAGTTTGCTGCACTGAAAGTAAAGGGGCTGAATAATTTTGCACGCCCAATTTTTCAGTTTTTGATTTGTTAAAAAAGTTTGAAATATCCAATAAATGTCGTTCCACTTCATGATTGTGTCCCACTTGTTGTTGATTCTTCACAAAAAAATACAGTTTAATATCTTTATGTTTGAAGCCTGAAATGTGGCAAAAGGTCGCAAAGTTCAAGGGGTCGAATACTTTCGCAAGGCACTGTATAATCACAATTCCAGTGGGTCAGAAGTTTACATACACTAAGTTGACTGTGCCTTTAAAAGGCTTGGAAAATTCCAGAAAAAAATGTCATGGCTTTAGAAGCTTCTGATAGGCTAATTGACATCATTTGAGTTAATTGGAGATGTACCTGTGGATGCATTTCAATGCCTAACTTTAAACTCAGTGCTTCGGTGCTTGACATCATGGGAAAATCAAAAGAAATCAGCCAAGACCTCAGAAAAAAATGGTAGACGTCCACAAGTCTGGTTCACCCGTGGGAGCAATCAATCAATAGTACGCAAGTACAAACACCATGGGACCACGCAGCCGTCATACCGCTCAAGAAGGAGACTCTTATGTCTTCTAGAAATGAACGTACTTTGGTGTGAAAAGTGCAAATCAATCCCAGAACAGCAAAGGACCTTGTGAAGATGCTGGAGGAAACGGGTAGAAAAGTATCTCCATTTGAAGTCGGAAGTTTACATACACCTTGGCCAAATACATTTTAACACAGTTTCACAATTCCTGACATTTAATCCCAGTAAAAATTCCCTGTTGTAGGTCAGTTAGGATCACCATTTTATTTTAAGAATGTGAAATATCAATACTCAATTAATATTTGGCGTTCCACAAGCTTCCCACAATAAGTTGGGTGAAATTTGGCCCATTTCTCCTGACATAGCTGGTGTAACGGAGTCAGGTTTGTAGGCCTCCTTGTTGGCACATGCTTTTTCAAAAGCCGCTCAGCAAGGAAGAAGCCACTGCTCCAAAACCGCCATTAAAAAGCCAACTACGGTTTGCAACTGCACATGGGGACAAAGATCGTACTTTTTGATTTGATGAAACAAAAATATATCTGTTTGGCCATGATGACCATCGTTATGTTTGGAGGACAAAGGGGGAGGCTTGCAAGCCAAATTACACCATCCCAACCGTGAAGCATGGGGTGGCAGCATCATGTTGTGGGGGTGCTTTGCTGCAGGAGAGACTGGTGCACTTCACAAAATGGATGGCATCATGAGATGTGAAAATGATGCGGATAAATTGAAGCAACATCTCAAGACATCAGTCAGGAAGTTAAAGCTTGGTAGCAAATGGGTCTTCCAAATGGACAATGACCCCAAGCATACATCCAAAGTTGTAGCAAAATGGCTAAAGGACAACAAAGTCAGGGTATTTGAGTGGCCATCACAAAGCCCTGACCTCAATCCTATAGAAAATGTGTGGGTAGAACTGAAAAAGTGAGTGTGAGCTAGGAGGCCTACAAACCTGATTCAGTTACACCAGCTCTGTCCGGAGGAATTGACCAAAATTCACCCAACTTATTGTGGGAAGCTTGTGGAAGGCTACCCAAAATGTTTCACCCAAGTTAAACAATTTAACCTGTTTGGGGTAGGGGGAAGCATTTTCACATTTGGATAAATAGCGTGCCCAAACTGAACTGCCTCCTACTCTGTCCCAGATCTTTAATATATGCATATTATTAGTAGTATTGGATAGAAAACACTCTGAAGTTTCTAAAACTGTTTGAATCATGTCTGTGAGTAAAACAGAACTTATTTAGCAAGCGAAACCCAAAGGACATTATTTTTTTAAGTCACTTTCTTTTCAACATGTTTTCATGGGGAATCCAGAATTCGAATCGACTTTCCTGCAGTTCCTACCGCTTCCACCTGATGGCACCAGTTTGTAGAAATTGGTTGAGGTTTTTCCTTTGTGTAATGAAGAAGTACCATAGCTCAGAACGAGAGTCACTTCATGTGCACCTTTTGATAGAAGCTCGTAACCAGACATGTAGCGTCAGTTTGTTATGCTCCTGTATTGAACACAGATCATCCCGTCTTCAATTTGATCGATTATATAAGTTTAGAAATACCTACAGTTGTATTACAAAAGTAGTTTGAAATGTTTTGGCAAACTTTTGAGATATTTTGTAGCGACGTTGCATAAGTTGGAAGCGATGTTTTTCTGGATCAAAAGCGCCAAATAAATGGACATTTTGGATATATATCGACGGAATTAATCGAACAAAAGGACCATTTGTGATGTTTATGGGACATATAGGAGTGCCAAAAAAAGAAGCTCATCAAAGGTAAGGCATGATTTATATTTTATTTCTGCGTTTTGTGTCGCGCCTGCAGTGTTGAAATATGCTACTCTCATTGTTTACTGTTGTGCTATCATCAGATAATACCATCTTATGATTTCGCCGAAAAGCCTTTTTTAAATCTAACATGTTGGCTGGATTCACAACGAGTGTGGCTTTAATTTGCTATCTAGCATGTGTAATTTAATGAAAGTTAGATTTTATAGAAATGTATTTGAATTTGGCGAAATGCATTTTCTCTGGCTATTGGCCATGTGGGACGCAAGCGTCCCGCCTACCCCAGAGAGGCAATGCTACCAAATACTAATTGAGTGTATGTAAACTTCGGACACACTGGGAATGTGATAAAATAAACAAAAGCTGAAATAAATCATTCTCTACTATTATTCTGACATTTCACATTCTTAAAATAAAGTGGTGATCCTAACTGACCTTCAACAGGGAATTTGTACTGTAAGTGATGCAAGCAGTAGAATCAGATTGGAGAAAACAGATAAAAATACACCTTATGGAAAAAAGGAGACTGAACAGACACACACAAAGGTACAGGCAGATGTATATACGGACACATGGTGATATTGTTGTATGGTGTTATTAAACATTTTGTATTGTAGATATATAGTGGTGTAATAATGTTATATGATGTACTGTTTTATCTTTTGTTTTATATATAATGTAAGAGTTTTAATATGTTTGGACCCCAGGAATCAGCTACTCTTCCTGACACGATCAAATACCTGACACATTCACTACTCTTAAGTATTGCCTAATATGCTGGCATAATGCATAATTGCATAATTAATTGATTTAAAGTGGAAATTTGACAATATTACCGTTACATCAGCCCACTCGTCACTCCCGTTTAACTGCTCTGAATCACCTTGGCACAGTACAGTAGACATCAGGTCACATGGTGATAATGTTGCATACAATCTATGATTTTTATCAAACACACATCAAAAAACATAAATCCTAGATGCCTTCAATTGCCCAATGTATAGGCATGCACATTTTTTTTTACAATGTGATGTTGCACTCCAAAGGCATAACTTGAAATAACATGATGTAGGCCATTAAATAATCCACAAGAAAAGGGTTTATTTATTGGCTGGAACCCTTTTGGGTTTGGGTTCCAGGTAGAATCCTATCTTCTAATCCTTCTTGAATCATTCTATTCTATGTAGAACCCTATGTAGAAAGGGTTCTACATGGAACCAAAAAGGGTTCTTCAAAAGTTTATTCTATGGGGACAGCCAAATAACCCTTTAAGGATCTAGAAAGCACCTTTTTCTCGCACCTTTTTTCGCCTTATTCTGGAACTTCACAGTGGTCGCAGCGAGTTCGTTGCAATTGTGTTTCAATTTCCTGCAACATTCGCATGACGCTAGCGCATGCAAAAGTGGTACTTTCCGTTGAGAGCTTGATAGATTTACACTGACAGAACCGCACAAAATCTTAAAATCGATCAACATGACTGGCATTATATGTCTTGTACCAGGCCGTCACAATAATTGGATGAAGAGGAGGCAGTTTTTACAACAGCAATGTTTTGAACACCAACCTCTACGTCGATCTGAATGTCCCTGTGGAACTTCATACGACCTGCATCCACCTCCTAGAGACAGTCTTTGCTGTTCTGGCTCAAAGCGTTGAATCTAAAGAAACCACCACAATGTCCCTTTGTGTGCTCCTACCACTTCATAGACAAGAATCCTACAGTGGAGCATCCTTACCCAGAAAAATGGCTGGCTACGATGCTCCACTCGTGAAGAAGCGTCAGATGTTGATCAGGCAGTCATCAATGACAGGTAAACCAAACTCTTGAGCAGTTTGTCTGTTTTCTCTTGTTCTTGTAGCTAAGCAGTCTCGTAATAGCACAATTTATTTCCTCTACAACTCAATAAAACAAACGTCATTTCAAATATACTTAATTATTGTGATTATTCAATATTATTAGGAGCGTCCATGCAGTATGGGGTTTTGTTATTAATTGTCCATTGACTTGTTTAACAAGCTATACTGATTTCCTAACAGATGACACAAAAGGCTCAAGTGTTCAACAAATTGAAAATAGGGATTGGCAAACACAGATTGAAGGAATGGATATGCCTCCAGAGATGGATGCCCAAACCCAATCGGAAGACCCATCTCTAAGTGATCACAACTATAGCTCAGGTGATCATGTAAAGCCCACTACCTGTGAGACAGGGACACAGTGCCCAGCAGCACCTCTCTACAAATCTTCTACCCCTCTACAAAGGCTTTCAGTTAGACCTGCCAGACCAACTCCTGATGACACTGACTAAGCTGTAGCTCAACTTGCTGCAGCAGTACCTAGCAGAAAGGTTTTGGGTTTTCCAGAGTATTGTCAGTTGAGTGATTAGTTATTTGATTGACACGATGGAAGAGAATCTGAGGGAGTACATTCCATTGTTGCCAAGGGAGACCATCTGTGCTACAATGCCACAATGTTTTAAGGACCACTACCCAGGAATAACCTGCATTATCGACTGCTCAGAAAATGCTTTACAGAAGTGTAAGGGAGTGGGGGGGGGGGGGGGGGGGGGGTCATTCAGCCATTACTACACCCAGAACACTATCAAGTACCCGATGGTCATTGCACCTTGTGGTCTAGTGATGTTCATCTTCTCAGCATATGGAGGTAGATGTAGCGACAAATATATAACAACAGATTCTGGGTTCCTGGAGTACCTCTGTCCAGGTGTTGAGGTAATGGCTGATCGGGGATTCAAAATCCATGATCTGCTACATGAGAGGAAGGTCAAATGAACAATTCCAGGCTTCACAAAAAGAGGTTCACAGCTGTCAGAGGACACCACATGTACAAGACAGATAGCTAACAGGAGGGTTCATGTGGAACGCGTAATTCAAAGGCTCAAACGGGCTAGAATCATCTCACAGACAGTGCCAATCAACCTCTCATCTAAAATGGATGAAATACTTTGAATCTGGGCTGCCCTGTGTAACCTGCGTGGTGATATCATTCATGAAGATGCTGAATAAACTGACCAGTAAAATGCCATTCACAGAATTCGCCAAATTTCCCCAAATTAATTAAAGTTGTGTCAAAAGTTACATTAAATACATTTCAATTCATTATAACAACGACTTAATTATTCATTTTACATACTCATTAATAAAAAACAAAGGCATGAAAATAATGTCCACAATACTGTGACTGTTGATGCATTAAATCAGGCTTTTTAATTGAAAAAACTGTGTGTTAATTGTAACTGCAAACAGGGAATACATGACTACATACTTCTACAGAGCTGGATGTATTTGTCACTCAGCGACAGTCTGCCTGCCTGATGCTCCTCGATAATAAATTCCAGCATGTGTGTTGAGTAGAATGCCTTCAACCTCAGGACAGCCTCTGCACAGGACTGTGTATCATAGGGAACAGGGATGACAACTTGCTGGGACGCAGTCCTGTGTAAAACATACCAATTTGCACCTGCATGTTGTAGCCACGTGGCCCGTGCGGTTGCAGTTGGGCTGTACCCTCCACCACCTTCACATCACAGGCTTACCCATTGAAGACATCATCCAGAGAATTACAGCCCGTCCCCATGACAGGACACTTGATCTCCAACAGCTCCTTGGAGTTCAGCACTCCGTCAGGGCTTGCAGATAGCCATGGCTCTTTAACACTGACAACAGTGCCTCTGTGGTTCACAGAGTATCCACAGTCTTCCAGCCACTGGGAGGCCATCAGCTCATTATCTTTCCCGTAGTGTGTGCCTGCATTCCCTTGGAACGTGGGATACAGATACACTTATAGAGCAGACTCCCCACAGACAGATTCAGGTGTCTCGGGGCTCCTATTCAATTCCTCCTGTGAGTGGAATGCAGGAGTGGGAGGCAGGAGTGGACATTCTGGATGCTTTTCTGCATATTGGTGACTGGCCTTATGGTGTGTGAAGTCAATGCCGTTTAACCACTGTGGCTCAAGGTTCCTTCCGAGTCCCTGCATTCCATTGTCGCTGCTCATCTGCGCAGGCTATGCCAGATAGCACACTGGACACTGCATTCTGCACCTTTTGATAGAATGTTTGTAACAAAAAAAAGGACATTCAAAGAAAATCTCATTAACAATTGTGTGACTGAGGACTATGTGATAAACTTCGTCATAAACTTAACTTGCTATTGTTCCCAATGAGATGAGACCACTTATTTCTTACCATACTTTAGGCATTATCCCCCAAACACAAGGATATTTGACCAGACTTACTCACCCAGAAAAAAAGAACACTGAAGACACTAATAACTAATAACATTAAAGAAATACATACGATGCTGTCATGTATTTAAACATTTGTCTACGCTACTCTACCTGGACTCCATAAACCTACCTTGCTTCACCAACGTGAGATTTGACAGGATACTTACAGATTCCCCACATTAATAGAGCAGCTATGTTGATCCACAAACACATGTTAACATGTAATGAGTCACAACATTCTCAATTCAGCTTTCATCCAACAAAACGTTTGGTCTAACTGCTATGTTAAGCCTGACTATTTTATCATTCTGTGTCTAGATAAGGCAGCACTGCACACTTTCATCTATAAAAAGGAATGAAGGTGGCGCAGTGGTTAAGGGCGCTGTACTGCAGCGCCAGCAGAGACTCTGGGTTCGCGCCCAGGTTCTGTCGTAACCAGCCGCGCCCGGGAGGTCTGTGGGGCGACGCACAATTGGCCTAGGGTCATCCGTGTTAGGGAGAGTTTGGCCGGTAGGGATATCCTCCTGTGGTGGGCCGGGCGCAGTGCACGCTAACCAAGGTTGCCAGGTGCACAGTGTTTCCTCCAACACATTGGTGCAGCTGGCTTCTGGGTTGCATGTGCGCTGTGTTAAGAAATAGTGTGACTTGGTTGGGTTGTGTATCGGAGGATGCATGACCTTCAACCTTCGTCTCTCTTGAGCCCGTACGGGAGTTGTAGCGGTGAGACAAGATAGTAGCTACTAACAATTGGATACCACAAAAAAGGGGTAAAATTATTTAAAACATAAATAAGAAAATAGGCTAAAAACATCACTTACAATACAAAGTAATGCGAAGATTGATCATAGACATAATCTGAGAACTCTGTGTTAGCCTATGGATTACAGTAACTGTCACCACAACACACATGGGCTAAAATAAGTAATGTGCTAATTACTTATGTTAAGTTAGACATAGAAATGCAAATGACTTTTCTTCTTAGCCTACCTTCCACAACATTGAGGCTGCATGACTTTCCAAGACCAGCGATGCAAACGCATCCAGCCGTCTCTAAAGATCCATTGTTGTAAGAGCTGCTTGATTGGCTGGGCTGAACGTCGGCCTTCAAAAATACCAATCTTTTTCCCTCCTCCTGGTGAAGCCATTTATGTGTGTTCCCAAATGTGAGCCATGTTTTGTTTTTGTTTATTTGTTAAGATGTGTTAATGATGCGCGTTTTTTAATGATTAGCTAGCCACTGCTCTGAGGTAATTCACCAGCGTTGACAGAAGTTGTAAAATGGAAACGGAAACACAATCGCGTTCGAATGGAACTGGGTCAAGTAGGCGGGGCTACATAAAGCCAATAGGACTATCTAAACGTTATTTTAATAACTCCAAAGCAATTACATGTGGCACAGGTGTGGTGGGGTAATATTAATCACATATAGGGCTGTGGTGGTCACTACATTTTGTCAGCCGGTAATTGTCATGCAAAGGACTGCTGATCTCACAGTAACTAACATAAACATAAGCATCTCCAGACTTCCATGCATACAAGCTGCTGATGCATGCCTTTGAACATCTACACTTAAAAAATACATCTATTTAATATAGCCTACACCATCATAATAATATCCATGATTTATTTAGTTGTGATAGGTCTATAAACATGGGAATGTCTTGGAAATCAAAACATAAGAGTTGCATGATGCCACTCTATATTGATGATTTGGCAAAAAAAAAATAGCAAAAAAAGGCTCTGATCATTCTAGCAGAGAGAGTGCAACAATTGCTTTGCTGCTCTGCTTGTGCAAGTTAGATGGAATAAAAATGACAGAATTAAAAGTGAAATGAGAAAGGCTTCAATGACCAAAAGTCAACAGGTAGGCTGGTCTTTACGTTATAATTTGAATAGAGATGTTATTTGTAGGCTAACTGTAGGAAGGTGAGAAGTGCAGTGAAGTTATGGATAGCTTCAATTAGCCTATTTAGCTAGCTTCAATTAGCCTATTTGGCTAGCTTCAATTAGCCTATTTAGCTAGCTTCAATTAGCCTATTTAGCTAGCTTCTGTCGGTTTGATGCAGTCAAGACTGGTACTATGTAACCAGATGGGATGATAAATAACTACCAAGAAGTTAGTCTAGCGTGATATAACAGTGGTTGCGGTCTCTCCCTCCATGTCTGCTCAGGTGCTCCGAGCCTCCTGTGTCTCCTCACACATTTACACACCACATGGCTGCTCGGCTGCTCGCTCTGTGCCCCTCCCTCTCTCTCCCTTTCAGTAATGGCTCCGGTTTAATAAAGTAGCGAAAACAATTGGCTTTCCTGTTTGTTCTCTCTCTTGGATAGGACCGGTTGTTCTTTTAGGTACTGTCGGAAGGGGTTTTAAAAACGTATTTATGTATATTGGGTCTGGGGCTTTCCTGTGTCCATTTGGGAATGGGAGCTCTAACTCCCATCACCATTTGTCTTCATCAGTCATATTATTTAAATTCAATCATGAAGTGTTGAGAGTGATTAGAGAGACAATAGAGCGCTGAGTACCAGGCTAATAGCAAGGGCCGTCAGCAAATTTGGTATTAATTTGCCCAGTTTTGGATGGGATTACTGGGACTAACGGTCACATTGAATTTGACTGAGGCCATGACTCATGACTGCCGGTGTGGCGGTAATACGGTCACCACAACAGCCCTAATCTATAGGATATTCTACCTCACATGCGAACAGTAATGGCCATGCAATTAGCCTATTAAAATTATTATCTCACTCCATAAAGATAATATCCAAGAGACTATAGTTGAGTTACAGGAATAGACAATCAAGAAATTCTAAATACAAGTGTATTTAATTACTTAGTCAAATGACTGAAATCACATACAAGGTATGAAGTTACAAAGCATTACAAGGCATTATTCTAGGCATTATCAGAAAGGGAGAGAGAGAGAAGTCATAGTCTAACAGGCCATGCCCCTTGGTGTGGAGAGAAAGAAAGACAGTATAAACACTTCTGGTCAAAAGTTATAGAACACCTACTCATTCAAGGGTTTTTCTTTATTTGTACTATTTTATACATTGTAGAATAATAGTGAAGACATCAAAACTATGAAATAACACACATGGAATCGGGTAGGGTCCAAAAAAGTGTTAAACAAATCAAAATATATTTTACATTTGAGATTCTTCAAATACCCATCCTTTGCCTTGATGACAGCTTTGCACACTCTTGGCATTCTCTCAACCAGCTTCATGAGGTAGTCACCTGGAATGCATTTCAATTAACAGGTGTGCCTTCTTAAAAGTTAAAAGTTAATTTGTGGAATTTGTTTCCTTCTTAATGGGTTTGAGTTAATCAGTTGTGTTGTGACAGGGTAGGGAGGTATACAGAAGATAGCCCTATTTGGTAAAATACCAACTCCATATTAGGGTAAGAACAACTCAAATAAGCAAAGAGAAATGAAAGTCCATCATTACTTTAAGCCATGAAGGTCAGACAATCCAAAACATTTCAAGAACTTTGAAAGTTTCTTCAAGTGCAGTCGCAAAAACCATCAAGTGCTATGATGAAACTGGCTCTCATGAGGTCTGCCACAGGAATGGAAGACCCAGTGTTATCTCTGCTGCAGAGGATAAGTTCATTGGAGTTAGCAGCCTCTGAAATTGCAGCCCAAATAAATGCTTCACAGAGTTCAAGTAAAAGACACATCTCAACATCAACTGTTCAGAGGAGTGTGTGAATCAGGCCTTCATGGTCAAATTGCTGCAAAGAAACCACTACTAAAGGACACCAATAATAAGAAGAGACTTGCTTGGGCCAAGAAACACGATCAATGGACATTAGACTGGTGGAGATTTGTCCTTTGGTCTGGAGTCCAAATTTGAGATTTTTTGTTCTAACCGCTGTGTCTTTGTGAAACACGGTGTGAGTGAACAGATTATCTCTGCATGTGTATTTTCCACCGTAAAGCATGGAGGAGGAGGTGTTATGGTGTGGGGGTGCTTTCCTGGTGACACTGTCTGTGATTTATTTAGAATTCAAGGCACACTTAACCAGCATGGCTACCACAGCATTCTGCAGCAATACGCCATCCCATCTGGTTTGGGCTTAGTGGTACTATCATTTGTTTTTCCACACAACAATGACCCAACACACCTCCAGGCTGTGCAATGCATATTTTAACCAAGAAGGAGAGTGTTGGAGTGCTGAATCAGATGACTTGGCCTCCACAATCCCCCGACCTCAACCAAATTGAGACGGTTTGGGATGAGTCCGACCGCAGTGTGAAGGAAAAGCAGCCAACAAGTGCTCCGCATAAGTGGGAACTCCTTCAAGACTTTTGGAAAAGCATTCCAGGTGTAGCTGGTTGAGAGAATGCCAAGAGTGTCATCAAGGCAAAGGGTGGCTACTTTGAAGAATCTCAAATATAAAATATATTTTGGTTTGTTTAACACTTTCTTGGTTACTATATGATTCCTCATGTGTTATTTCATAATTTTGATGTCTTCACTATTATTCTACAATGTAAAAATAGTACAAATAAAGAAAAACCCTTGAATGAGTAGATGTTCTAAAATGTTTGACCGGTAGTGTATATATTAGTCCTGTCTGATCCAGCGACAGTGGGTTTGTGCCCATAGGCGACGTTGTTGCCGATGATGTCTGGTGAGGACCTGCCTTTACAACAGGCCTATTTAATTCATGTCTGACTACAACAGTGTACTAACTAGCAGCAACAAACTCAAACCAACCCAGGGCCATAGAAAAACATGTCACAGGTGTTTGTATAGTGTTAACGGTGTCACCGGTCTGAATCTAATCCAATGTGGAGCCAGTCAGTCTACATCTGTAAAGCAAAGAATTAGCTTCCAAACCAGAGTACATTATTTCTCGAGCTATGTTTATAATTCAGGAATGATGACAATCGTTCACCCTGTTTTTCATAGAAAAAGTGCACAGTTGGGTGCCAAACGGATCCCCTGGTCGTTAATGGATGGTGGGACCTACCAGAAGGAGCCAATGTGAGTATCACCTAGGACTTGTCCAGCGATGTGATTGCAATGGTTTAGCGACGTGCCAAAATCATTTAAGCCACTGTGCACCTGGTGTTTACACAGCAAGACCTCCGAATAAAATTGTGTCATGCGACGTATGTACCCTTGTGACACCTCCTCTGTTGTTGCCAGTCTCTCTCAACTCATACGAAAAGGACATGCCATAATGAGGCCTCTGATAGTGACCCGAGTTACTGATACATCAACAATGACAGGTAATGTGTGTTATGTGAAAATATGTTTTTAAAAATACCCAGCTTAATGAAGCAGAAGGCTAATTCCCCAGCCAAGCAGAGACATTTTGTTTGTGAAGTGCATTAGAAAAAATATTTTTCCTTTCTTTTGAACAAAAGGCAACTTTTGACTGTCTATTACATCACCCCGGAACAGGCCCTCCCAGTCTACACCACCTCATAAGATTGCCTGCTGCAGTTGTTCGAGAGACGGCCAGTTTACAGCCGAACACGCAGCATAGAGAAGACCAGCAAAGGGGCCCTCATCAGCATCATGCAGACATGCCCTTGCTGTGAGCATTCATATGAATGGAACAGTGAGCCACATGTTGGCAAGTATCCGGCCAGCAACCGTCACCTGTCAATGGCCACAGCTTTCACAGGCTCCTCATTTGTACAAATACAGAAGGTAACCCACTTCATTACTTCGATACATTTGTTAACCCAATTGTAAAACATCACTTCTGTAAACTGACTTTAATTGTTGCTTGTTTTGTACTTCTTAGATGCATATAATGTCCAGGGCATATACTGCCAGTATAATAAGCCCGTTAGAGCTGGCCTGAATGCTGTGTTCAGCGTTCCATTTAACTTCACATTGTATGATATCTGAAGTGAAATAGAGAGGTGAATGCAGTGATCAGGTTGGTTTCACCAGGCTACTCATACCCATTATTAATAATGGAATCAGTGCTCTGTGTGGGTGCGTGTGGGTGCGTGTGCCTGTGTGTGTTTGTGTGTGTGAATCTGCGCTGCTATGCCCATCACTGAGGCTCTGGCAAAGACCTCACCCCCAACCTCACATCTTGCCTGTTCACCAACAGTCGTCGATGCGGAGAACAAAAATTAGGTAGGTTTAGTTTGACTTGTGTCAGATATTATCTATCCTGAATGCCATTGTTAATAGAACAGTGACTATGTATGTCATGTATGTGCTCATAGAAACATGTGGAGTCAACACATGGAGACTTGCAAGATAATGTGATGAAGTCCAGACTGACAGATGGGCTTGATACTCATGCCTCTGAATGGAGAGAGACCTGGCACTCGGCATAAACATTTTATGAGACACAACTTTTACTTGTATTGTCTTTTTTTTAATGATTTGAATTGAATGGTATCAGTCGATATGGGGAGGGAGAAACACTGTGTATTCTGCACCAGGATCAGGGAACTTCTGTTGTATATGGGACAGCACACAGGAAGTTATGACCACTCTGACATGTTACCATTATAGCCCCATTACCACCACACAGGAAGTTATGACCACTCTGACATGTTACCATTATAGCCCCATTACCACCACACAGGAAGTTATGACCACTCTGACATGTTACCATTATATTACCACCACACAGGAAGTTATGACCACTCTGACATGTTACCATTGTAGCCCCATTACCACCACACAGGAAGTTAGGACTACTCTGACATGTTACCATTGTAGCTCCATTACCACCACACAGGAAGTTAGGACTACTCTGACATGTTACCATTGTAGCCCCATTACCACCACACAGGAAGTTATGACCACTCTGACATGTTTACCAAGGTAGCCCCATTACCACCACACAGGAAGTTATGACCACTCTGACATGTTACCATTGTAGCCCCATTACCACCACACAGGAAGTTATGACCACTCTGACATGTTACCATTATATTACCACCACACAGGAAGTTATGACCACTCTGACATGTTACCATTGTAGCTCCATTACCACCACACAGGAAGTTATGACCACTCTGACATGTTTACCAAGGTAGCCCCATTACCACCAGACAAAATGCCCTTTAAAATTAGGTTTTAGATTTCTATATGTTCAACCCATAAATAATCTAGAGGTACATACAACAGTAGCCTCTTGCGCTTTTGACAAAGATTTCTCCTGAGGCCTATTTAACATGATATGACTAAATACTTATAGCCCCTAGGCTAATTCATGTTTTTATTTTGATTTATTGAATTACCTACATTATATTATTTAAAGTTATCCCTTTGAAGTGTAATGTGACGTTGTTAAAAAAATATGCCTAAATTGGGCACTCCTGTAAGTTTTTGCAATTGAAGGCATTAGGGCTTATATTAACTTTGATTGTGTCAATTATGGGCTACAGAGTGGCGCAGTGGCCTAAGGCACTGCATCTCAGTACTAGAGATGTCACTACAGTCCTTGGTTCGATTCTAGGCTGTATCACAACTGGCAGTGATTGGGAGTCCCAAAGGGCGGTGTGCTGATGGCCCAGCGTTATTACGGTCCAGCGTTATTACGGTCCAGCGTTATTACGGTCCAGCGTTATTACGGTCCAGCGTTATTACAGTCCAGCGTTATTACGGTCCAGCGTTATTACGGTGCAGCGTTATTACGGTCCAGCGTTATTACAGTCCAGCGTTATTACAGTCCAGCGTTATTACGGTCCAGCGTTATTACGGTCCGGCGTTATTACAGTTAGGCGTTATTACAGTTAGGCGTTATTACGGTCCAGCGTTATTACGGTCCAGCGTTATTACAGTCCAGCGTTATTACAGTCCAGCGTTATTACGGTCCAGCGTTATTACGGTGCAGCGTTATTACGGTCCAGCGTTATTACGGTGCAGCGTTATTACAGTCCAGCGTTATTACAGTCCAGCGTTATTACAGTTAGGCGTTATTACGGTCCAGCGTTATTACGGTCCAGCGTTATTACAGTCCAGCGTTATTACAGTCCAGCGTTATTACGGTCCAGCATTATTACGGTGCAGCGTTATTACGGTGCAGCGTTATTACGGTCCAGCGTTATTACAGTCCAGCGTTATTACGGTCCAGCATTATTACGGTGCAGCGTTATTACGGTGCAGCGTTATTACGGTCCAGCGTTATTACAGTCCAGCGTTATTACAGTCCAGCGTTATTACAGTTAGGCGTTATTACGGTCCAGCGTTATTACGGTCCAGCGTTATTACAGTCCAGCGTTATTACAGTCCAGCGTTATTACAGTCCAGCGTTATTACGGTGCAGCGTTATTACGGTCCAGCGTTATTACGGTGCAGCGTTATTACAGTCCAGCGTTATTACAGTCCAGCGTTATTACAGTTAGGCGTTATTACAGTTAGGCGTTATTACGGTCCAGCGTTATTACGGTCCAGCGTTATTACAGTCCAGCGTTATTACAGTCCAGCGTTATTACGGTCCAGCGTTATTACGGTCCAGCGTTATTACGGTCCAGCGTTATTACAGTCCAGCGTTATTACAGTCCAGCGTTATTACAGTCCAGCGTTATTACAGTCCAGCGTTATTACAGTTAGGCGTTATTACGGTCCAGCGTTATCACGGTCCAGCGTTATTACGGTCCAGCGTTATTACAGTCCAGCGTTATTACGGTCCAGCGTTATTACGGTGCAGCGTTATTACGATCCGGCGTTATTACGGTCCAGCATTATTACGGTGCAGCGTTATTACGGTCCAGCGTTATTACGGTCCAGCGTTATTACGGTCCAGCGTTATTACGGTGCAGCGTTATTACGGTCCAGCGTTATTACGGTCCGGCGTTATTACGGTCCGGCGTTATTACGGTCCGGCGTTATTACGGTCCGGCGTTATTACGGTCCGGCGTTATTACGGTCCGGCGTTATTACGGTTAGGCGTTATTACGGTCCAGCGTTATTACGGTCCAGCGTTATTACGGTCCAGCGTTATTACGGTCCAGCGTTATTACGGTCCAGCGTTATTACGGTTAGGCGTTATTACGGTCCAGCGTTATTACGGTCCAGCGTTATTACGGTTAGGCGTTATTACAGTCCAGCGTTATTACAGTCCAGCGTTATTACGGTTAGGCGTTATTACGGTCCAGCGTTATTACGGTCCAGCGTTATTACAGTCCAGCGTTATTACGGTCCAGCGTTATTACGGTCCAGCGTTTATTACGGTTAGGCGTTATTACGGTTAGGCGTTATTACGGTTAGGCGTTATTACGGTTAGGCGTTATTACGGTTCAGCGTTATTACAGCCCAGCGTTATTACGGTCTAGCGTTATTACGGTCCAGCGTTATTACGGTCCAGCGTTATTACGGTGCAGCGTTATTACGGTGCAGCGTTATTACGGTCCAGCGTTATTACGGTTAGGCGTTATTACGGTCCGGCGTTATTACGGTCCGGCGTTATTACGGTCCGGCGTTATTACGGTCCAGCGTTATTACGGTCCAGCGTTATTACGGTCCAGCGTTATTACGGTCCAGCGTTATTACGGTCCAGCGTTATTACGGTCCAGCGTTATTACGGTCCAGCGTTATTACGGTCCAGCGTTATTACGGTCCAGCGTTATTACAGTCCAGCGTTATTACGGTTAGGCGTTATTACAGTTAGGCGTTTTTACGGTCCAGCGTTATTACGGTCCAGCGTTATTACAGTCCAGCGTTATTACGGTTAGGCGTTATTACGGTCCAGCGTTATTACAGTCCAGCGTTATTACGGTGCAGCGTTATTACGGTCCAGCGTTATTACGGTCCAGCGTTATTACAGTGCAGCGTTATTACGGTTAGGCGTTATTACGGTGCAGCGTTATTACGGTCCAGCGTTATTACGGTCCAGCGTTATTACGGTCCGGCGTTATTACGGTGCAGCGTTATTACGGTCCGGCGTTATTACGGTTAGGCGTTATTACAGTCCAGCGTTATTACGGTCCAGCGTTATTACGGTCCAGCGTTATTACGGTCCAGCGTTATTACAGTCCAGCGTTATTACGGTTAGGCGTTATTACAGTCCAGCTTTATTACAGTCCAGCGTTATTACAGTCCAGCGTTATTACGGTCCAGCGTTATTACGGTCCAGCGTTATTGCAGTCCAGCGTTATTACGGTCCAGCGTTATTACAGTCCAGCGTTATTACGGTTAGGCGTTATTACGGTGCAGCGTTATTACAGTCCAGCGTTATTACAGTCCAGCGTTATTACGGTGCAGCGTTATTACGGTGCAGCGTTATTACGGTTAGGCCGTCATTGTAACTAAAACATTTGTTGTTTACTGACTTCCCTAGTTAAATAAAGGTCCAATAAAAAATAACTTTTCTTCGATGTGTGTTATAAAGATGCGATTTGTTTTTGCTTTGCTCAGTTTACTAAACTCTTGTTGAGTAATTGCCTCCTGATAACGCACACTGCCAATTTAAATTGCACTGAGATTACAATGAGGTTACAATTTGTTTACACAATCTCGCCCATAGTATGAATTTTTTTAATTCTGTGTTAACTACTTGTCAGACAGTGTGTCCTGAATCAGGTTTCATTATTTTTTCTTATCTATTAGGATCCCGATTAGCCGACGCCAATGGCGACAGCTAGTCTTTCTGGGGTCTGACATATAATGAAAAATACATTTGCAGACAATACACTTTACAATTTACACTTAAAAACATTAACGTGTGCGTGTGTGTGTGTGTGTGTGCATCGATCAGTTACACATAAATATCAGTACATACACAAGTAGGTCACATTTAAAGTGATGACAGACAGGTGAGACAGCCCTAGATCAGGAAGACCTTCTCCTAAGTGAGTCTTTTGAATGAAGAGGTGGAGATAAAACTGTCCAGTTTGAGTGTTTGTTGCAGTTTGTTCCAGTCGCTAGCTGCAGCGAACTGAAATGAGGAGCGACCCAGGGATGTGGGTTCTTTGGGGATCTTCAACAGAATGCGACTGGCAGAACGGGTGTTGTATGTGGAGGATGAGGGTTTTATAAAGGTGTCTTTAAATAATTCTGCCATAGACTTGTGTTTATCTGTCGGTAACCGCCCCCAGCGGATCACAGTTATGGATCTGTTGCAGCGTATGTCTCATGAGCTATACAGTACGTTCCATTTGGTCTATGTCATACGGATGGGTAGTTTGACAAGCTAAAAGGTGAATTTGGAAACATGACAGGTCTGCATGTTTGATGCCATGGGCTAACCGTTTACCCATCTGCTGTAATGGCACATCACTGGACATTAACTAACAACGCTGTATCCAAACACTCAGAAAACCCAATATCAGTGGGTTTTGTGATGAATGAGCCATCTGATTCAATGAATGATGGAGCTAAATTAGCCTTTTTTTCCCCCAAAATGTCATTGAAGGTGCTCCAAAGCTTTTTACTTTCATTCTTTATGTCATTTATCTTTGTTTCATAGTTTAGTTTCTTCTTTTTATTCAGTTTAGTAACATGATTTCTCAATTTGCAGTACATTTGCCAATCACTTGTGCATCCAGACTTATTGGCCATTACGTTATAATACAACCCTTTGGGACAGAGGCTGAAAACTGGATTACAGTGAAAATCTCTTCTGGTGCCCCATGGGTGTTCAAGGGCATCTGTCACCCATACATGCTCAATACTAGACACCCACAGCCAGCCAACACCCAGCCAACAGCCCTTCAGGGACTGATGCATCCTACTTCCCAGCCACGGATTGACCTGGCAACTCCAGAGGTGAAACAACTCCTAGGGAGGACCAGGGGAAAATAGAAGAGGCACTGGGGGGTTAGGCTCTGCCTCTCCTAATCAATTCATTTCACAGATAAAGGAGTCTGGGAACTATGTGAGTGTGTACGTGTGTGTGCATGTGTCTCTGTGTGTGTGTGTGTGTGTGTGCGTCTGTGTGTATGTGCTGAGTGGAATCGGTTATGCTGTAAGTCTGTCTGTCGTCTGCCTTTGATTTTATTGTTAAGGAACAATGTTGAGCTTCTGAATATCAGGACAGCGATCACTCAACTCGGATTAGATGAAGATTTTTTCTACCACAAGGAGGATGCACAGGACATTCTCCAACACCCTACAGGGTCGACATCCCCGTTATTTGCAAGAGGAAGCGACGAAGGTACAGAGGACAAAGAGCCGGATGCCTTGTGAGGACCCGGAGAAGGCGAGTGGGAAAGCTGCCGTTACCGTCAATACTACTCGCCAACGTGCAATCACTGGACAATAAATTAGATGAGGTACGATCATGAATATCCTACCAACAGGACATCAAAAACTGTAATATCCTATGTTTCACGAAATCGTGGCTGAATGAAATGAAATTCAGCTAGAGGGAAATACGCTGCACCGGCAAGATAGAACAGCACACTCTGGTAACATGAGAGGGGGGGGGGGGGGTCTGTGCATACCTGTAAACAACAGCTGGTGCACGAAATCTAAGGAAGTCTCTAGATTTTGATCACCTGAAGTAGAGTATATTGTGATAAATTGCAGGCCACACTACTTGCCTAGAGAGTTTTCAGCTATACTTTTTGTGGCTGTTTATTTACCATGACAGACAGATGCTGACACTAAGACCGCACTCAGTCAGTTGTATAAGGAAATAAGCAAACAGGAAACCACTCACCCAGAGACGGCGCTCCTAGTGGCCGGAGACTTTAATGCAGGGAAACTTAAATCAGTTCTACTGAAATAAATTCTTGATCACCTGTACTCCACACACAAAGACGTGTACAAAGCTCTCCCTCGCCCTCTATTTGGTAAATCCAACCACAACTCTATCCTCCTGATTCCTGCTTACAAGCAAAAATTAAAGCAGGAAGCACCAGTGACTTGGTCTATAAAAAAAGTGGTCAGATGAAGCAGATGCTAAACTACAGGACTGTTTTGCTATCACAGACAGGAACATGTTCCGGGATTCTCCGATGGCATTGAGGAGTACACCACATCAGTCACTGGCTTTATCAATAAGTGCATTTAGGACATCGTTCCCACAGTGACTGTACGTACAAACCCCAACCAGAAGCCATGGATTACAGGCAAAATTCACACTGAGCTAAAGGGTAGAGCTGCTGCTTTCAAGGTGGGGGACTCTAAACCGGAAGCTTAGAAGAAATCATGCTATGCCCTGCGACGAACCATCAAACATGTAAAGCATCAATACAGGGCTAAGATTGAATCATACTACACCGGCTCCAACGCTCGTCCTATGTGGCAGGGCTTGCAAACTACAAAGGGAAGCACAGCCAAGAGCTTCCCAGTGACACGAGCCTACCAGACGAGCTAAATCACTTCTATGCTCGATTCGAGGCATGCATGAGAGAATCAGCTGTTCCGGACGACTGTGTGATCACGCTCTCCGTAGCTGACGTGAGTAAGACATTTAAACAGGTCAACATACACAAGGCTGCGGGGCCAGACGGATTACCAGGACTTGTGCTCTGGGCATGTGCTGACCAACTGGCAGGTGTCTTCACTGACAATTTCAACATGTCCCTGATTGAGTCTGTAATACCAACATGTTTCAAGTAGACCACCATAGTCCCTGTGACCAAGAACACAAAGGCAACCTGCCTAAATGACTACAGACCCGTAGCACTCACGTCCGTAGCCATGAAGTGCTTTGAAAGGCTGGTAATGACTGACATCATCACCATTATCCCAGAAACCCTAGACCCACTCCAATTTGCATACAGCCCAAACAGATCCACAGATGATGGAATCTCTATAGCGACCTGGCCGGGTGGTGCCAGAATAACAACCTATCCCTCAACCTAACCAAGACTAAGGAGATGATTGTGGACTATGGGAAAAGGAGGACTGGGCACGCCCCCATTCTCATCGACGGGGCTGTAGTGGAGCACGTTGAGAGCTTCAAGTTCCTTTGTGTCCACATTAACAACAAACTAGAATGGTCCAAACACACCAAGACAGTCGTGAAGAGGGCACAAAAGCCTATTTCCCCTCAGGAAACTAAAAAGATTTGGCATGGGTCCTGAGATCCTCAAAAGGTTCTACAGCTGCAACATCGAGAGCATCCTGACTGGTTGCATCACTGCCTGGTACGACAATTGCTCGGCCTCTGACCGCAAGGCACTACAGAGTGTAGTTCGTATGGCCCAGTACATCACTGGGGCTAAGCTGCCTGCCATCCAGGACCTCTACACCAGTTGGTGTACATTGTTCAGTACATGAAAGACTAGCTAGGCAATTAAATTACATGTTTTTTTCCCCCAGCGATCACACTGACAATGTGTTCCCCAGGAAACTAAACTGTGGAAAAAATGAAATATGAGATCTGATTTGATATGGGAATGTTTCATATAATGGGTTCAGCTTGTCAGTCAAAAGTTTGGACACACCTACTCAAGAGTTTTTCTTTATTTTCTACATTGTAGAATAACAGTGAAGACATCAAAACTATGAAATAACACATTTGGAATCATGTAGTAACCAAAAAAGTGATAAACAAATTAAGATATATTTGCAACCTCATTGATGATAGTCTCACGAATCGCTATCCAAATGGGATGGCGTATCACTGCAGAATGCAATGGTTGCCAGTCTGGTTAAGTGTGCCTTGAATTATAAATACACCACAGACAGTGTCACCTGCAAAGCACTCCCACACCATCACACCTCCTTCCTCCATGCTTCACGGTGGGAACCACACTTGCAGAGATCATCCGCTCACCTATTCAGCGATTCACAAAGACGAAGCGGTTGGAACCAAAAATAAAAAATGTGGACTCATCAGACCAAAGGACAGATTTCCACCGGTCTAATGTCCATTGCTCGTGTTTCTTGGCCCAAGCAAGTCTTCTTATTCTTGGTGTCCTTTAGTAGTGGTTTCGATCATGAAAGCCTGATTCACACAGTCTCCTCTAAACAGTTGATGTTGAGATGAGTCTGTTACTTGAACTCTGTGAAGCATTTATTTGGGCTGCAGTCTGAGGTGCAGTTAGCTCTAATTAACTTATCCTTTGCAGAATAAGTAACTTCATCTTTTACCAAATAGGGCTAGTGTAACGACTGTTGGTGGAAGAAGGTGAGGACCAAGATGCAGCGCTGTAAGTGTTCATCATTTTAATGGTAAAGTAACAAAAGAGACCAACTGAAAAAGCTCTGTCAGGTGCAAACCACACTAAACAGAAAACAACTACCCACACCATACAGCTGGGAAAAGGCTACCTAAGTCTGGTTCTCAATTAGAGACAACGATAGACAGCTGCCTCTGATTGAGAACCACACCCGGTCAAACAACACAGAAATCAAAAACATAGAAAATGAACATATAATGCCCACCCTAGTCACACCCTGGCCTAACCAAAATAGAGAATAAAAACCTCTCTATGGCCAGGGCATGACAGCCAGCTTCTGTATACCACCGCTACCTTATCACAACACAACTGATTGGCTTAAACAAATGAACTTTTAACAAGGCCCACCTGTTAATCAAAATGCATTCCAGGTGATTACCTCATGAAGCTGGTTGAGAGAATGCCAAGAGTGTGCAAATCTGTCATCAAGGCAAAGGGTGGCTACTTTGAAGAATTTCAAATATAAAATATATTTTGATTTGCTTAACACTTTTTTTGGTTACTAAATAATTCCATATGTGTTAGTTCATAGTTGTGATGTCTTCACTATTACTCTACAATGTAGAAAATAGTAAAAATAAAGAAAAACCCTTGAATGAGTAGGTGTGTCCAATCTTTTGACTGGTTATGTACATGTTATCAGACATAGAGCATAGTGTTATGAAACCTCCACTATAAATTGACAATTGACAATTGATCAATGTTTCCATATTCTGCATATTATACAGTATATTGTGCAGTGTGCTTCTGAGAAAAATCATCATGAAGATGAGTATAATACAATGACTCCTTGTATCCTATAATAAAGTGTACTTGTGCAGTGTTTTTATTCAACGCTTTAGCAACATGACATAGAAACCAACTCGCTTATGCTCAGACACAGTCTAACATCATCTATAGAGCTACGGCCCATTCCCACACAAATATATTTCACATCCCCCATCTCTCTCAAAGCAAAAGTTTGACCTACGTAAGCAGGCCTATGACATCATAACGAAGTGCCCTTGTGTCTGAGATAGGTGAGAATAAGCAATCTCAGGTTGTGATCGGTTACTATGCACAGTTTCATTAGAACACCTACAGGGGAGGATGATGACAGTATATGAAGTATGGTAGTTATCTTGTTGGGAAGGTTGTATGAAGTTCCTGTGAAGCGTCCATAGGGAACATTGAAAATAATGGTGTTACGAAGGAAGTTATGGAGGAATCAGGGTTGGTTCAGTTCGAATTGAAGGCAGTCAATTCAGGAAGTAAACTCATTTAAAAACAGGCAAACTATTTAAGTCAAAGGTTTTTACATTTTGGGAATTTTAATTCAAATCCCATCCTTCAATTGGAATTGACCTCAACTCTGTGGGGTAGTGGTATTGGAAGGAGTATCTAGAGTAAGTTGCTTATACAGTAAGCTTACATTCTAATGAGTTCGCTTCCTCTACAAAAGCTAAATTCAAAGATGTGACCGTAAAGGTTAAGTGTAGCCAAAAGTATGCCACCTAAGTTTGCTAAGAGCTTAGGAACTATTTCCAAACAGCACACAAATACTTATAAAAACCTGGTGGGAGTTTGCAACCTGCTTCACACAGAGTGGAGGATGTGACTGAATAACTTTAGGAATTTATTTCAGAGAATGTCTCTTTTAAAATGGAACCACATATTCAAAGGTAAAAGAAAACGAATGAAATACTGAAATGCAACAATAACGAAAATACCCAATCCACTAAAATGGCAAGTCCTTGTTGACGTTCCCAATGTAGTGTAGGCCCGTCGTGCTGATTAGCAGTTGGTACACTCAAAGAATAGGCTGTGGCGAGAGTTCAAAGACCTAGAGCAGTAGCATCAAATCCACCAGTAACATCCACGTAAGAACTGCATGACAGAGAATACTGTTGACAGCAGGATGCTGTGCAGTCACAGCAAAACTCTATTCTGTCCGGTCTAAATGTGTCCCCGCAACCAATTCCAAAACAATTTCAGTATATTATCACTATTGCTCCCAGGACTCGTTCCACCAAAGGCAAAACACACACACCACCATGCACAAACCAGAAACTCTACCCTCAGCGATAAAGCAACACAGTAAACCAGAAACTCTACCCCCAGCAATACAGCAACACAGTATACCAGAAACTCTACCCTCAGCAATACAGCAACACAGTATACCAGAAACTCTAACCCCAGCAATACAGCAACACAGTAAACCAGAAACTCTACCCTCAGCGGTACAGCAACACAGTAAACCAGAAATTCTACCCTCAGCAATACAGCAACACAGTAAACCAGAAACTCTACCCCCAGTGAATACAGTAACACAGTGAACCAGAATCTCTACCCCCAGTGAATACAGTAACACAGTAAACCAGAAACTCTACCCTCAGCGCTACAGAAATACGATAAATCTTGCGGACTTCACTTCTTCTTCATATCTGCCACCACTTTTCCACAACACACAGAAATGTTTAGGACAATCTGATGTCGACAGGTGTATTGTGTGTGATGTTTCTCCTTGTGGAGGATAAGGCTGAGCATGTGTCTACTTCGCATCCGTGCTTCTTCACTGTTTGTGCAGGGTGGTAGGTATAGTTGGCGATGGCTGTGGTTGTGGTGATTGCGTTTGACGTCTGCTGGGAGCAGGAACTTCTGTAAATGAGTCAGTCTCTCTTATAAAGGAACTGCCACTGGCTGCAAGTATAGCCACTCAGGTAATCACCAGGCAACCTAACTATGAGACACACACACACACAATATAAGATTGCAAAACCAAACCGCACATTCAGAGATGCATTTATTTCGTAGCTAAATAAGAAAGGCAACATCAGAAAACAGAACAACAGCAAGCTGAATCTGCTAGGGTATTCCGCTAAGATGAAAGTCAATGTAGTCACATTGGACTGCTTTATTTCCCATGGTATATCACAATCAATCATCTGAACCACACATCACATCAGTGCAACGGAGTATTTGCCACCTGCTGTCACATATTCCAACGGGGGACGTCAAGTGAAATCAGTGACTTTTGGAACTAACATGTATGAAGCCAAATGTGCTGACCTTTCGACAGTTTGGAACGGATTAGCGAGACAGAAGATTATTGACCTATTTTTTTTTTTTGCTGATTTCGCGCTAGTTGACAACTAAACCAAATGTAAATGAAAACTTGACCCAGTGGCTGCAGAGAACTCTGGGGACATTTTGACCATCTAAAGACCAAATACGCTGACCCTGTGTCATGTAATTCTGTAATAACAGAGCAGCAATAGGAATTGGGTCTGGGTCTCTCTCCAAGGTCCCAAGGATTTATTGCTGAAATGCCCAGAGATCACATGTCCCTGGGTAAACACAGAGCACTTGGAATGGATTGAATAAGGTTGACTTGACTTCATTTGAATCACTTCAAGGACAAGTGTTACAGCAAAACAAGTTAAAACAGAATTCTATTACGTTAAGATTTCCAACAGTAAAGGTTTCAAGCGCAAAGCCGCAATCATTGGAATGAAACCTCAATCATTCGAGATGACTCCTGGGACATGCTTGAGTGCCGACCTTAATCATTCTTATTAATTCCCGGCATGTTCATACTGTAGTACCGAACATTTACTTTCAACTTCTCCATTGACAAAGTTGCTGCTTTTGAAATATATCCAATGATACAGATTACCAATGCACATTCTAGTACTACCCCATGTGGAGTTGTAATTTTGTCCATCAAGAATCCCAGGCAATCGTTGTTGTGAGTGAGCCCGTTCTTAGCTAGCTTTATTTGCACAATTTGACCCTCTAGCGTTGATAAAGAAAAGCTAAACCTGGCTACTGTACCTTCCCAGTGACATGCCAACAGGTAATAGGAATCTGTGCCCACTAGGAAAGGGCCATCGTTGTGTTGGGTCATGTTTAGCAATTGATTGTACATATATTGTTACCTTGATAACTTGTTAGTTTGCAATTGACTTCATACACAGGTTAAATAGGGTCTTGTGTAGACTCATGAAGTTAAGTTTTGGAATGCTGGGGGGGTGGTTGATTTGTTCAAAGCGGAGACAAAATTAGCAAATATATCAACTATACCTTTGATGCACCAAGCTCTCCACTGAGCTACTTTCTTCCAAGTCTATTCTCCTTGTACTTGGCTTAGAAGATTAGCAGAGCATCATTGATGATGCAACATTTTCAACACATTTCTCCCTTCCTATACATCATTCACCTCCTTGGTCAACTTCATCAACTTTTAGACAGAATCCATGATCATGGACACATGGACATGTTATGTTGCCCTCAGGTAAACAAGAGGTTTGACATATATCTTCTTCACAAACTGTTTTTTATTAATCTGATGTAGTGATGTAGTGGTAAAAAAAAATGGTGGGTGAACTGTGATTGCCTGTCACACTGAAAAAAATAACACTCCCTATTCTTTCAATCCACTTTTCTGCAAAAGGTGGGTAAACTGTTAGGCAAACAAAAGGTGGGTAAACTGTTGGGTAAAAGGTTTGTAAATTGTTGGGTAAACAAAAGGTTTGTAAACTGTTGGGTAAAAGGTGGGTAAATCATTCCACCTTAAACCCAAGAATCCAGCAATGTTATGTTACAACAGGAAATATCCATTTGGTCCTTGAGAGATTCCTCTCTTAAAATGCAACTGCCAAGGAATTAAGAATGGAGAGAAGGAGAAGGTTAAACACGGTTGCTCTTTCCTGTTGTCATGGAGGTACATATTCTTCCCCACTGTTTCCACTTCTGGTGTGTGGCATGATTGAGGTGTAACTTGAAAAGATTTGTGCTGACACACGGAGGGAGACAAATGACCTACCAGAACGGATTACTGTGATATTACCTGCTTGCTCCCTGCGGAGAACACAGCATTAGAGAATTAAATGCACTGTGAGCAGGATTGACAATGCTCCCCAGCCACTGCATGCGAGAACGAGCACACCATCCCCACACTGCATCTCTCTCTGGAGCAGTTTTAGTGGTCATTCCTCTTCTCTATCAATCAAGTTTAACTGCAGGGTAGGATGGATGGTCTATTCTACGGGCTTGTAGGGTAGGATGGAGGGTCTATTCTACAGGCTTGTAGGGTAGGATGGAGGGTCTATTCTACAGGCTTGTAGGGTAGGATGGAGGGTCTACTTTACGGGCTTGAATGGTAGGTTGGAGGGTCTACTTTACGGGCTTGAATGGTAGGATGGAGGGTCTACTTTACGGGCTTGAATGGTAGGATGGAGGGTCTACTTTATGGGCTTGAATGGTAGAATGGAGGGTCTACTTTACGGGCTTGAATGGTAGGATGGAGGGTCTACTTTACGGGCTTGAATGGTAGGATGAAGAGTCTACTTTACGGGCTTGAATGGTAGGATGGAGAGTCTAATTTACGGGCTTGAATGGTAGGATGGAGGGTCTACTTTACGGGCTTGAATGGTAGGATGGATGGTCTACTTTACGGGCTTGAATGGTAGGATGGAGGGTCTGCTTTACGGGCTTGAATGGTAGGATGGAGGGTCTGCTTTACGGGCTTGCAGGGTGATGTGGAGTGTCTAGTTTATGGGCTTGCAGGGTGATGTGGAGGGTCTATTCTATGGGCCTGCAGGTTAGGATGGAGGGTCTATTCTACGGATTTGCAAGGTAATATGGAGTGTTGACTCTACGTGCATGTTAGGGTTAGTGCTATGGTTAGAGTTAGGGCTAAGGTTAGAGTTAGGGCTAAGGTTAGAGTTAGGGCTAAGGTTAGAGTTAGGGCTAAGGTTAAAGTTAGGGCTAAGGTTAGAGTTCGGGCTAAGGTTAGAGTTAGGGCTAAGGTTAGAGTTAGGGCTAAGGTTAGAGTTCGGGCTAAGGTTAGAGTTCGGGCTAAGGTTAGAGTTAGGGCTAAGGTTAGAGTTAGGGCTAAGGTTAGAGTTAGGGCTAAGGTTAGAGTTAGGGCTAAGGTTAGAGTTAGGGCTAAGGTTAGAGTTAGGGCTAAGGTTAAAGTTAGGGCTAAGGTTAGAGTTAGGGCTAAGGTTAGAGTTAGGGCTAAGGTTAGAGTTAGGGCTAAGGTTAGAGTTCGGGCTAAGGTTAGAGTTCGGGCTAAGGTTAGAGTTAGGGCTAAGGTTATAGTTATGGTTTCTGCTGGAAATACAGTGTCTCTATGCGTAATTCCAATACTTGCTATATTGTAGTCACAGTTATAAGGGAAGTGTAAAGCATGATCTAACTTTGGCATATCTTAACCGAAATCACAATGTTCCAGGTGTGCAAGTGTTGTTTACTACAACTTCACCTTAGAGCCATTTCGATGTGCCTCATTACTGGAATGTGGAATGGTACGTTTTTGCATAAAGACATAGACTAAATAAGAAAATGATGGTTAAGATCACAGCATTGTTTCACACTGTAGTTAATTAAGGTCCCTGGTTTCCTGTGAATCCTCCCTCTGGGGAATACAGTGAAAAAGTATATAATCCAATATGCAAAGTAAGCAGTTTACATCAAATCCCCCTAGCTTTACTTCTCTCCTCAGCTTTACCTCTCTCGCCCTCCAACTCTATCTCTCTTTCTCCAGCTGTACCTCTCTCTCTCCAACTTTACCTCTCTCACCAGCTTTACCTCTCTCTCTCCCCATCTGTACCTCTCTCTCTCCAGCTTTACCTTTCTCTCTCCAGCTTAACCTCGCTCTCTCTCAAGCTTTATCTCTCCCTTCCCAACTTTACCTCTCTCTCCCCAGCTTTATCTCTCTCTCTCCAGCTTTACCTCTTTCACCGGCTTTATCTATCTCTCCCTCCAGCTTCACCTCTCTCTCCCCTGCTTTACCTCTCTCCCTCCAGCTTGACTTCTCTCTCCCAGCTTTACCTCTCTCTCCATCCAGCAATACTTGAGAGAGCTTTACCTCTCTCTCCCCTGTGCTTTACCTCTCCCCCAGCTGTACCTCTCTCTCTCCCCCCAGCTTTACCTCTTTCTCCTCAGCTTTACCTCTCTCCCTCCATGCTTTACCTCTCTCCCCAACTTTACCTCTCTCTCCCCATACTTTACCTCTCTCCCCCAGCTTGACCTCTCTCTCTCTCCCCCCAGCTTTACCACTCTCTCCCACATGCTTTACCTCTCTCTCCCCCTGCTTTACCTCTCTCTCCCTCCAACTTTACCTCTCTCCCCCTGCTTTACCTCACTCTACCTCCAGCTTTATCTCTCTCTCCCTCCTGCTTTACCTATCTCTCTCCAGTTTTTATTTTCTCTCCTCAACTTTACCTCTCTCTCCCCCCAGCCGTACCTCTCACTCTCCCCAGCTTTACCTCTCTCTCCCCCTACTTTACCTCTTTCTCCCCATGCTTTACCCCCTCTCTCCCCAGCTTTACCTCTCTATCCCCCTGCTTTACCTTTCTCTCCCCCCTGCTTTACCTCTCTCTGCCCCCAGCTTCACTCTCTCTCCAGTGAAAAACTGTGAAAAAATGGTTTGACGGGGGCCTGATGAAATATGGATTTACAGACAACTTGACAATTTCTCAGTGTATAATTGTATTTTATCCAATTTAGCTAACCTCGATTCTCCCACCTCACAAATCGAGACAGATTCCCTCGCAGCCAACTAGCTGATGGCTGGGCTTTCATGTTGCCTCCCCAGTGTTCAAACCAAGTCTCTTGGGACTTCACACCGAATCACATTTACTTTGATCAGAAGAAATCTGAATAAAATGTAAATAAATTAAGGATAAATTATTAAACTGGGATGTGTTTAACTGTTTAATTAGATGTCAAGGAGAGAGAGAGAGAGAGAGATAAAGAAAGAGAGAGAGAGAGAGAGAGAGAGAGAGAGAGAGAGAGAGAGAGGGGGGGAGAGAGAGAGAGCGAGAGAGGGAGAGAGAGAGAGAGAAAGAGAGAGGGAGAGAGAGAGCAGTGCTTTTTGTCGAGTTTTAACATGGCTTGCCCTTGCTAATTAATCGAGAGCCAGGGTGTTCTACTCTGGGAAGTGTCTGCCAAATATCCTGCAGTGATTTTGCACATCCCAGAATCCCACCAGAAAATATGGTCATGTCTTATTTTCTTTGATTATTCCTTTTACAATTTTTTTTACCAACGAAATGCCTCCACTCACTGTCATATTGATGCCTACATCTTTGACTTCTCCAGTCCTATCACTGATCCTGATTTTGTTTCAAGTAGTCCAACAGTCCAACAGAAACAAACTTCCATCTTTACTGTTAGAAGGCCCTTACTGACATCCGTGAGAATCTCTTAAATGCTCATTTACATGTTGCACATCTTCAAAGGTGTGATAACCCACAGACGGGGGGCCCAAGTGAGAACAAGAATGCCACGTTTAAACCACAGGAGGCTGGTGAGAGGAGGACGGCTCATTATAATGTCAGGGATGGAGTGAATGGAATGGTATCAAATACATAGAAACCACGTATTTTATGTGTTTGATACCATTCCATTTATTCCGTTCCAGCAATTACATTTGAGCTTATCCTCCCCAATTAAGGTGCCACCAGCCGCCTGTGATTTACACATCCCTCTGACTTTCAGAGCTTTGGAAGTCACTCCTTCCTCTTTCACACACAGAGACATTTCACATCCATCACAATTAACGACCTTGTGTGTTTTCTGCAAATGTGTTTTGGAAATGAAAATGTAAAATGATTTAATACGCTAATTATCTGTGTGCTAATTAGAATTTAGAATGTAGCTCCTTGTTAATGGAGACAGACATGGCATTGGGCACCTCGGCTGCTGAAGGGGAAAAGCTCCTGTCAAAAGAAGTGTGACTCTCTCTCACATGCCAGCTCCGGACTCATTAATTAAACTCAATATATGTGTGTGTGCGTGTGTGTGTGTGTGTGCGTGTGTGCGTGTGTTCGTGTGAGCGTGTGTGCGTGTGCAAGAGAGGACTCACACAGGGGTGCTGGGTGAACTAGAGAATGGAGGGAAGGAACAATGGGCCATTTTCTGTTTGTAAAACTCTTCCTAGTGTAAAGATGATCTGTCATGTCATGTACAATAGGTTATTTCTCGTAGTGACAGCAGGAAGTAGCCTAGAGCACTGTTGTTATGGTAACATTGAAAACATGGCTTACGGTTGTTGTCAGGTTACAGTTCGCTTGTTCAGGAGGTATTTATATTTTTCTAATGTGGATATGTTCTGAAATGTTTGTTTGACCCACAGCTAGCCTCCCAATTTGGCTTTGGGCACATGACACAGGACGTGACTTTGTCCTTCTCTGTTGAATTCTGGGAGTTCAGTTAAAGCTTGAGGCCATTTTGTCCACTACTGTATCATGTCAACATATATTTTATTTTGCCCGATCAATGAGATGTCATATTTACAGTAAGAAGCAAAGTAAACATCCTTTCCATATGATTTGTCCGATTTTGGTTGATTCATACGTATGGAAGGTGTGTCACAATTGCTAAATGTAAATACAACAGGAGAAATTGATCATTTTTGGAGTCATGTTACTGACATGGCAGCGCTACTGTAGCTAGCAAAATGATTGCTTACGATCTGCAAACAATTTTTGCTAGCTAACTGTGGGGTGAAACAATGTACTTATTTACCATTAATTAGAACCACAAATGTCTTTACTAGCAAAACAGATGCTGTCTCCAAAACTGAAAGGTATCTCCTGTAATTTTACTTTCCAACCATATTGATTTGATGGAATGTATTAAGTGTCCCTTTCGTCATCCTAGTGGTTCAATAAAGAGTACACTATAATATATGCATTTACTCATAAAAAACAAACAAATCTAGCCAATTTGAAATGAGGGACATCAGCTGGAATCACTGAAACAAGGAATTCAGTAGCAGGAAAATGAAATGATCAGCGAGAGAGAGAGACCCGAGAGAGAGAGAGAGAGAGACAGACAGACAGACAGACAGACAGACAGACAGACAGACAGAGAGACAGACAGACAGACAGACAGACAGACAGACAGACAGACAGACAGACAGACAGACAGACAGACAGATATAACGAGAGAGAGAGCGATATAACAAGAGAGAGACAAAGAGAGAGAGAGAGAAAAAGAAAGCGAGAAAAAGAGAGAGAAAAAGAGAGAGCGAAAGAGAGAGAGAGAGGTTCATGCTGCTGCTGATTGAGCTACATTAAAATGTGCACACAGTGAATATGTTCTCAGTGTTGAATTTATAATTAGTACCTAAACGATTTTAGATTACATCAGAGGAAATGTATATTTAATCTGTATCTGAAGTCAATGTTTACCTCATCAAAAACCTAGGGAGATATTCAGTGTAATTTTCTTGGATTATGATTAAGACAAAATAGATTGGTTAAAACAGATGTCTTGCTAGCAGCTGGTACATTGCATTGTATTGTACCTCGACAATGGCTTTTTCAAGTTCTTTGTGTGCATGTTTTTTTAAATGGTCTAATTAATAAAATAAACTAACCTAAAATGGCAACTATCTAACTCCCTGTGTGTTTGAAAGTACAACAAAACAATAGTTATAAATGATAGTAAAACTAAGTGCATGCTCTTCAACCGATTGTTCACTGATCGTCCCCAAAGCCAACACTTCCTTTGGCCGCCTTTCCTTCCAGTTCCCTGCTGCCAGTGACTGGGAGGAATTGCAAAAATCACTGAAGCGTGAGTCTTGTATCTCCTTCTCTAACTTTAAACATCAGCTGTCAGAGCAGCTTACCAATCACTGTACCTGTACACAGCCCAACTGTAAATAGCACACCGAACTACCTCATCCCCATATTATTAATTACCCTCTTGCTCTTTTACACCCCAGTATCTCTACTTGCACATCATCAACTGCACATCTATCACTCCAGTATTAATGCTAAATTGTAATTATTTTGCCTCTATGGCCTATTTATTGCCTACTTCCCTACTCTTCTACATTTGCAAACACTGTACATGATGTTTCTATTTTTCTGTTGTGTTCTGTTTCTTGACTGTTTGTTTATGTGTAACTCTGTGTTGTTGTTTTTGTTGATCTGCTTTGCTTTATCTTGGCCAGGTTGCAGTTGTACATGAGAACTTGTTATTTTGTTCCTTGTTCTCAACTGGCCTACCTGGTTAAATAAAGGTGTTCTCAACTGGCCTACCTGGTTAAATAAAGGTGTTCTCAACTGGCCTACCTGGTTAAATAAAGGTGTTCTCAACTGGCCTACCTGGTTAAATAAAGGTGTTCTCAACTGGCCTACCTGGTTAAATAAAGGTGAGATAAACTAAATACATTAAAACAAGTATATGTAATTGAAGTTATGCTAACCTCAGAGACCAACACCCACATAAGCAGCTCATTTATAGGTGAGCTTTAGGTCCTGGTCAGACAGTTACGGTTTAGTAAGTCACATCTGTACCCACCAGACGACTTGCTGAGGCACCGGCTGTAGTTTAAAATGTCATGATTTAATGCATGCACAAGTACAGTGAAATGCCTTTCGTTCAGCTTCAAACCCAACAATGCAGCAATCAATATCAATGTAGCACTAAAAATAATATAAAGCAGAACAAAAATACAAATAAGAAATAAGAAGCTACACTACTGGTCAAAAGTTTAGACACACCAACTCATTCAAGGGTTTTTCTTTATTTTTACTATTTTAGTGAAATAATAGTGAAGACATCAAAACCATGAAATAACACATATGGAATCAGGTAGAAACCAAACATGTGTTAAACAAATCAAAGTATATTGTATATTTGAGATTCTTCAAAGTAGCCACCCTTTGCCTTGATGACAGCTTTGCACACTCTTGGCATTCTCTCAACCAGCTTCACCTGGAATACTTTCCAACAGGCTAGAAGGAGTTCCCACATATACTGAGCACTTGTTGGCTGCTTTTCCTTCACTCTGCGATCCAACTCATTGGGGGATCGGGGGATTGTGGGGGATTGGGGGATTGTGGAGGCCAGGTCATCTGATGCAGCACTCCATCACTCTCCTTCTTGGTAAAATAGCCCTTACACAGCCTGGAGGTGAGTTGGGTCATTGTCCTGTTGAAAAACAAATTATAGTTCCACTAAGCACAAACTGAATGGGAGTGCGTATCACTGCAGAGTGCTGTGGTAGCCATGCTGGTTAAGTGTGCCTTGAATTCTAAAGAAATCACAGACAGTGTCACCAGCAATGCACCCCCACACCATCGCACCTCCTCCTAGATGCTTCATGGTGGGAAATGCACTTGCGGAGATCATCCGTTCACCCACACCACATCTCACAAAGACACTGCTGTTGGAACCAAAAACCTCAAATTTGGACTCCAGACCAAAGGACAAATCTCCACTGGTCTAATGTCCATTGTTCATGTTTATTAGCCCATGCAAGTCTCTTCTTCTTATTGGTGTCTTTTAGTAGTGGTTTCTTTACAGCAATTTGACCATGAAGGCCTGATTCACACAGTCTCCTCTGAACAGTTGATGTTGATGTGTCTGTTACTTGAACACTGTGAAGCATTTATTTGGGCTGCAATTTCTGAGGCTGGTAACTCTAATGAACTTGTCCTCTGCAGCAGAGATAACTCTGGGTCTTCCATTCCTGTGTCGGTCCTCAAGAGAGTCAGTTTCATCATAGCTCTTCATGGTTTTTGCGAAAGCACTTGTAGAAACTTTCAAAGTTCTTGAAATGTTCCGTATTGACTTACCTTCATGTCTAAAAGTAATGATGGAATGTCATTTCTCTTTGCTTATTTGAGCTGTTCTTGCCATAATATGGACTTGGTCTTTTACCAAATAGGGCTATCTTCTGTATACCCCCCTACCTTGTCACAACACAACTGATTGGCTCAAACGCATTAAGAAGGAAAGACACCTGTTAACTGAAATGCATTCCAGGAGACTACCTCATGAAGCTGGTTGAGAGAATGCCAAGAGTGTGCAAAGCTGTCATCAAGGCAAAGGGTTGGAATTTGAAGAATCTTAAATATATAATATATTTTGATTTGTTTAACACTTTTTTGGACCCTACATGATTTAATTTGTGTTATCTCATAGTTTTGATGTCTTCACTATTATTCTACAATGTAGAAAATAGTACAAATAAAGAAAAACCCTTGAATGAGTAGGCGTGTCCAAACGTTTGACCGTTAGTGTATATACAGGGTCAATGCCAATACCATATTTACAACGTGCAGGGATGTAGGTAGATATCAAATCAAATCAAATGTATTTATATAGCCCTTCGTACATCAGCTGATATCTCAAAGTGCTGTACAGAAACCCAGCCTAAAACCCCAAACAGGAAGCAATGCAGGTGTAGAAGCACGTTGGCTAGGAAAAACTCCCTAGAAAGGCCAAAACCTAGGAAGAAACCTAGAGAGGAACCAGGCTCTGAGGGGTGGCCAGTCCTCTTCTGGCTGTGCCGGGTGGAGATTGTAACAGAACATGGCCAAGATGTTCAAATGTTCATAAATGACCAGCATGGTCAAATAATAATAATCGGAGTAGTTGTTGAGGGTGCAGCAAGTCAGCACCTCAGGAGTAAATGTCAGTTTGCTTATCATAGCCGATCAATAAGAGTATCTCTACCACTCCTGCTGTCTCTAGAGAGTTGAAAACAGCAGGTCTGGGACAGGTAGCACGTCCGGTGAACAGGTCAGGATTCCATAGCCGCAGGCAGAACAGTTGAAACTGGAGCAACAGCACGGCCAGGTGGACTGGGGACAGCAAGGAGTCATCATGCCAGGTAGTCCTGAGGCATGGTCCTAGAGCTCAGGTCCTCCGAAGGAGAAAAAGAAAGAGAGAAAGCGAGAAATAGAGAGAGCATACTTAAATTCACACAGGACACCGGATAAGACACGAGAAGTACTCCAGATATAACAAACTGTCCCTAGGCCCCCGACACCTAAACTACTGCAGCATAAATAATGGAGGCTGAGACAGGAGGGGTCAGGAGACACTGTGGCCCCTTCCGATGATACCCCCGGACAGGGCCAAACAGGAAGGATATAAGCCCACCCACTTTGCCAAAGCACAGCCCCCACACCACTAGAGGGACATCTTCAACCACCAACTTATCATCCTGAGACAAGGCCGAGTATAGCCCACAAAGATCTCCACCACGGCACAACCCAAGTGGGGCTCCAACCCAGACAGGAAGATCACATCAGTGACTCAACCCACTCAAGTGACGCACCCCACCTAGGGACGGCATGAAAGAGCACTAGTAAACCAGTGACTCAGCCCCTGTAATAGGGTTGGAGGCAGAGAATCCCAGTGGAAAGAGGAGAACCGGCCAGGCAGAGACAGCAAGGGCAATTCGTTGCTCCAGAGCCTTTCCGTTCACCTTCCCACTCCTGGGCCAGACTACACTCCATCATATGACCCACTGAAGAGATGAGTTTTCAATAAAGACTTAAAGGTTGAGACCGAGTCTACATCTCTCACATGGGTAGGCAGACCATTCCATAAAAATGGAGCTCTATAGGAGAAAGCCCTGCCTCCATCCAGCTGTTTGCTTAGAAGTTCTAGGGACAATTAGGAGGCCTGCGTCTTGTGACCGTAGCGTATGTGTAGGTATGTACGGCAGTACCAAATCAGAGAGACAGGTAGGAGCAAGCCCATGTAATGCTTTGTAGGTTAGCAGTAAAACCTTGAAATCAGAGTTTAAAAGTAGAAACTTTGCAGCCATCCACTTCCTTATGTCTGAAACACAGGCTTCTAGCGAGGGCAATTTTGGGGCTTCACCATGTTTCATTGAAATGTACAGCTGTGTGTCATCTGCATAACAGTGAAAGTTAACATTATGTTTTTGAATGACATCCCCAAGAGATAAAATATATAGTGAAAACAAGACTGGTCCTAAAACGGAACCTTGAGGAACACCGAAATGTACAGTTCATTTGTCAGAGGACAAACCATTCACACAGACAAACTGATATCTTTCCGACAGATAAGATCTAAACCAGGCCAGAACTTGTCCGTGTTGACCAATTTGGGTTTCCAATCTCTCCAAAAGAATGTGGTGATCGATGGTATCAAAAGCAGCACTAAGGTCTAGGAGCACGAGGACAGATGCAGAGCCTCGGTCTGACGCCATTAAAAGGTAATTTACCACCTTCACAAGTGCAGTCTCAGTGCTATGATGGTGTCTAAAACCAGACTGAAGCATTTCGTATACATAGTTTGTCTTCAGGAAGGGAGTGAGTTGCTGTGTAACAGCTTTTTCTACGATTTTTGAGAGGAATGGAAGATTCGATATAGGCCGATAGTTTTTTATATTTTCTGGGTCAAGGTTTGGCTTTTTCAAGAGAGGCTTTATTACTGCCACTTTTAGTGAGTTTGGTACACATCCGGTGGATAGAGAGCCGTTTATTATGTTCAACATAGGAGGGCCAAGCACAGGAAGCAGCTCTTTCAGTAGTTTAGTTGGAATAGGGTCCAGTTTGCAGCTTGAAGGTTTAGAGGCCATGATTATTTTCATCATTGTGTCAAGAGATATAGTACTAAAACACTTGAGTGTCTGTCTTGATCCTAGGTCCTGGAAGAGTTGTGCAGACTCAGATATGTATAGGGGTAAGGTAACTAGGCCTCGGGTGACTAGGTATCAGGATATATGATAAACAGAGTTGATGATTGTATGTGAGTGTGTGTCTGTGTTGTGTGTGTTGGAGTGTCTGTGAATGTGATGAGTCCTGTGAGTCTGTAGAGTTCTGTGAGACTGTAGCGTTCTGTGAGTCTATAGAGTTCTGTGAGTGTGTAGAGTTCTGAGAGTGTGTAAAGTTATGTGAGTGTGTAGGCTCTTGTCGATGTGGATGGGAGCCTAAGGCAGGTGTTCAGTCACTGAGTCCTAAGCTTTGTGACAAGCTTGGAGGGGACAATGGTGTTGAACTCAATGAACAGCATTCTCACATACTGTAGGTATTCCTCTTATCTAGCAGTGTGGAGTGCACTTGAGATTGTGTCGTCTATGGATCATTCAGGGCAGTTTGCAAATTTGAGTAAGTCTATGGTGTCTGGGATGATGAAGTTGATGTGTGCCATAACCAGTCTTTCAAAGCATTTCATGAGATGTGAGTGATACAGGGCGGCATGAACAAAATAATGCAAACCATCTCTGGAGGATATTAGTTGCAAATTTACCCGATGGAATCCAACTGAAGTCAGAGTTCTTAGGAACAGGAATGATGGTGGTCAGTTAAAGACGTGAGGATTACAGACTGGGACAAGGAGAGGTTGAAAATTACAGTGAATATGCCTGCCAGTTGATCTGCACATGCTCTGAGAACGCGCCCTGAAATACCGTCCAGCCCCTCGGCCTTCCAAGTGTTATACTGATTAAAGACCTTATGTTGGCCTCGGAGAGCGAGATCACCCAGTCCTCTGGGTCCATGAGAGCCCTCATGCACTGTACATTGTTGTTATTGTCAAAGTGTGGATAAAATGCATTGAGTTCATTTGGAAGTGAGGCATCATTGGGCGGATCATGGCTGGGTCTGCCTTTGTAGATCTGTAATGGACTGTAGGCTCTGCACAGCCCGAGTAATATGATTCCACCTTATTCCTATATGTGACCGATTCAGGAAACTAGCCGTATGTCATAAGTCACAACTTCACAGGAGAGCTGTTTGAACGTAAAAATATTATTTTAATGAAAAGGCTTTTTTTTTTTGGCCTACTCGAACATAAGAACTAATATGTGCCTTAATATCAAACTTGTAAGCCATCTGTAAATACAAATAAAAAATTGAAATGTCAAGCCAAGTTGGTTTAGCCACAGAAAAAGTGAGCAACCTTCCCACTAGCCATGATTGGCTGAGATAATGAGTGGGCTGGACATGCAGAGAGATGAGTTTAGATTGGTCTACCATATAGCACGCGTCTGTCTATTGGAGCTGGTTAGTATGTTTAGGTAATCGTGTATCGCGTAGTAAAACTGAATATACCTAATGTCAAGTTAAAGTGTACTGTTATCTTGTTATGGCTGCAATCCCGTTAACCTCTTGGAACCACCCCCCCCCCCCCCCCCCCCCCCCCCCCCCCCCCCCCCCCCGGATCCGGGATAATTGTCATCAACTACGCTAAATAGCATAGCGCAACGGTCAAGTAATCTTACTCTAAAATATTCATATTCATGAAATCACAAGTAAAATATAGGGAAACACAGCTTAGCCTTTTGTTAATCACCCTGTCGTCTCAGATTTTTTAATTATGCTTTACAACGAAAAGAATACAAGCGTTTGTGTAAATGTATCGATATACAAACAAAACATTATGTACATCTAGCGGCAGGTAACTTGGTCACGGAAATCAGAAAAGCAATCAAATTAATAGTTTACCTTTGATGATCTTCGGATGTTTTCACTCACGAGACTCCTAGTTACACAATAAATGTTCCTTTTGTTCCATAAAGATGATTTTATATCCAAAATCCCTCCGTTTGTTCAGAAATCCACAGGAAAGAGTGGTCACGACAACGCAGACAAATTCCAAATAGTTTCCGTAATGTCCACAGAAACATGTCAAACGTTTTTTATAATCAATCCTCAGGTTGTTTTTAAAATATATAATCGATAATATATCAACCGCAAATGTCTTTATCAGTAGGAGAGGGAAAGGCAATGGCAGCCCAAACTCTGTTGCATGAGCAAAACTCATGCGACCACCTGACGCGATGTTATCTTTCTGTCTCATTTTTCAAAATAAAAGCCTGAAACTTTGTCTGAAGACTGTTGACACCTTGAGGACGCAATAGGAAAAGGAATATGGTTGATATCCCTTGAAATGGAGCAAAGGAAGGCTATGGAACAGGGAGTTTTCAAAATAGAAGCCACTTCCTGGTTTGATTTTCCTTAGGGTTTCGCCTGCAATGTCATTTCTGTTATACTCACAGACAATATTTTGACAGTTTTGGAAACGTTAGAGTGTTTTCTATCCCATACTAATAATAGTATGCCTATATTAGCAACTGAGACTGAGGATCTGGCCGTTTACTCTGGGCACCTTTTCATCCAAGCTACTCAATTCTGCCCCTGCAGCCATAAGAATTTATCTAGCCAATATTAGCTGGCTGGCTCACTAGCTAACGTTATGTGTATGCTCTCCACTTTCTGGAGGACCAAGTTTTGAAATCAGTGGAATTCGAGTATGATAGCTGAGGAGATCACCAACATCAAACTAAGGCAACCATGCATGTCATTAAACAGGAGACGCGTCCCACCATGATGTATACTGGTAAGATTTTCAGATATTACAAATGTCTAATTTTGACAAAAAGTGGTTTCATTTCAAGTGTACTGTTATCTAACTAATGTTAGCTGGCTGACGTTATGTGTACTATGTTATTCTTTGTATCTCAGACACATTTGCGTGACTAGTTATAGGCATAGAACCTGGTTGATTAGCTACCTGCAGATTCATGCAGGGTAGTAACGCCATGAGTTGTGATTATGGTCCATTGTTTAGCTAGCTAGCTACATGTCTTACCAAAGACCACTCTATTTTTGACCAAGTATTGTCATTTTAAGTTAAAGTATACTGTTAGCTAGCTAGCTAACGTTAGCTGGCCGGCTCGCTAACTAACATTACATCATGCGTTGGGATTCATTGTTTACCTAGCTAGCTATATAGCTAAAAGACTCTCATCTTAGTGTGCCAGAGCACAGAATAACTGAACGCATTTCTGAACGCTCAACACCCGTGGAATATGTCCAGTGTCAGTAAACGTTGGCAACAAAGCCTAATTCAATTGTTGCCAACAGCACGGTTAAGGTCACCAACGCTCTGGATAACATAATCAGCTCAGCTAGGGTGAGTAAAATGTGTGGTGTTCTCTCATTATGTGTCTGGAAGTAGCTAGCCAATGTTAGCCAGTTAGCTTGGGTGCTTGACTGTAGTTCTGAGGTCAGAGCTTTTGGGACAACCCTACTTATTGGCAAGAGTGTCCAGTGTGCACTCTGAATGCGAAACCACAGACAGAGCGATAGGGCGAGTAATGTTCAGTGAGCTGTTCTCTCTCTCTTAGTTGTCTGAAGGTAGCTGGCAAGTTATTACAGAACAGTTGGATCAACCCTTAAAAATATGGGTGGGGCTAAGGCTTAAGAGGGTGTGAACAATGCTGAATGGGTGGGGCTAAGGCTTAAGAGGGTGTGAACAATGCTGAATGGGTGTAGACAAAGAAGGGCTCTCCAATAGTCGTACTAAAACATTGAAAGACGTTTTTTTCAAAAATGTACAAGTTGATCAACTTTCAAAGCAGAATTACTTCCCCATTGTTTCCTCAAATGCAGTATATGATATACCATTTTGTAGCTCTGGGTCTCAAATGTTGCTACATGAGACCATATCCAGGTGGTGAGTCACATTTTGTCCTTTTGCTCGTTTGATGACTGCGGAGGTCGTACAGGGACTTCTACTCTGTCTCTCTCTGTTTCCTCCCTGTCCCTCTCTCCTTCCTGCCCCTCTCTGTCCCTCTCTGTCTCCTCCCTGTCCCTCTCTGTCTCCTCTCTGTCTTTCCCTGTCTCCTTCGTGTCCCTCTCTGTCATTCTCTGTCTCCTCTCTTTCTCCTCTCTGTCCCTCTCTGTCCCTCTCAGTCCCTCTCTGAACCTTTCCTATCTCCTTCCTGTCCCTCTCTGTCCCTCTCTGTCCCTCTCTGTCTCCTCTGTCCCTCTATTACATCGGCCGATGTCACAAAGTGCTATATAGAAACCCATCCTAAAACCCCAAACAGCAAGCAATGCAGACGTAGAAGCACGGCGGCTAAGAAACACTCCCTAGAAAGGCAGGAACCTAGGAAGAAACCTAGAGAGGAATCAGGCTCTGAGGGATGGCCAGTCCTCTTCTGGCTGTGCCGGGTGGCGATTATAACAGTACATGGCCAAGATGTTCAAAAGTTCATAGATGACCAGCAGGGTCAAATAATAATAATCACAGTGGTAGTAGAGGGTGCAACAGGTCAGCACCTCAGGAGTAAATGTCAGTTGGCTTTTCATAGTCGATCATTCAGAGTTAGAGACAGCAGGTGCGGTAGAGAGAAAGTCAAAAACAGCAGGTCCGGGACAAGGTAGCACGTCCGGTGAACAGGTCATGGTTCCATAGCCGCAAGCAGAACAGTTGAAACTGGAGCAGCAGCACGACCATGTGGACTGTCCCTCTCTGTCCCTCTCTGTCTCCTCTCTGTCCTTGTCTGTCCTTCTCTGTCTCCTCCCTGTACAATGCATAATTGACATGAAAGCTTCTCTGTAGATACAAAGATTGCTTTTGAGGGTCCATTCAGGGGCGGCAGGTAGCCTAGTGGCCTAGCATTGGCCTAGTAACCGAAAGGTTGCAAGATCGAATCCTCGAGCTGACAATGTAAAGATCTGTCTGGCAGTTGACCCACTGTTCCGAGGACGTTATTGAAAATAAGTTAACTGACTTGCCTAGTTAAATAAAGGTAAAATAAAACATTCAAAAATTACAATTAAAATGGAGGCCTGAATTTGTGAGATATCCCATAGGTACCCTTTGTGCAAGGATACAACAAAGGGATCTTGGCCCACGACTGCAATGGCGAAGGGAACCCGTCTCCTCTCTCCCAGGTGAGTGTGCCAGTCATTCCCAAGTGGTTATCCTGTGCAACATGTCAAAGAGGAACACAAACCCTCTTATCAGTCTGAGACATAAATGCCATACTGGCCATACTCCAGCATGGGCAAATGCCAGATGGGCTGGTCCAACTTTATCTCTGTGGGACTGTGTAAATTCCTGTTTTTTTATGTGCAGAATGATCATTATTTAATCTAATAATGGTCTCAAGGCTCAAGGAAAAGAATGGGCCAGTGTGAGGGGCCTCAAAGAAAAACATGGCCAGTGTGGGGGGGGGCCTCAAGGAAAAGAATGGGCCGGTGTGTTAGAAATGCCCGAGACAATTTTTTATCCCATTACGTCCCTGGTTTGAGGCAACACAGAAGAGTGCAGAGCATATGGGCAGGTGATGCTCTCCTCTCACCCTCGAGTAACTACTCAGTGACCCGAAAACAACCAAAACTGTCTTAGTTTCAACATGTCCACAAGGTCTGAGGTCATGAGCCGCAGCAAGTGAGTTGATTTTATCCAAGCCAAGCGCTGCACTAGCTAGCTTTGTGTTTTTATTATATTCAAGAAAAGACAAGAAGACCTCTGTTACAGTCAAGTAAACTCAAAGTCTTCAGACCTTGCCATTTTGTGATTTAATTTCTGTCAAAAACTCACCCAGACATTGTCGAGGGGCATTCATTTCGCCCTGAAATGGAAACCAGTCAAGTTTCAATGAGTGCCCCATTTGCAGAACGCGGTACATGAGTCTCTCCGTGGCGCTGCAAGACTGTTAGCCTAGTGACCTTTAGCTGATTGGCAAAGAGTGCCGGGTATAATAAAAACACCATTGCAAAAGTTATTCTCTCGCTAAACTAAGGTGCTCAATTAAATGGCTCAAATGACTCTGTCTAATGGCTGGTGGGACGTCTATGGTAATGCACTCATAATGTGATGATGAAATGCCATTGGACGCAAGGCGAAGCACGAGAACGCCCCAATTAACCTTCAGATGGCTGATTTCTCTGCAACTCACTTTACATACTATAGCCTCTACACTGTATAGTTCATGCTCTATAGAGGAACATTTCTTTGAACTTTGTAGCTATCTGAATGGTGCTAAAACAACACCATTGTCTGGTTTACGTTCTCGTATAAATTCTCCAAAATACTTCCTGAGGTTAGTTATAGGTAATGATGAATATTTTGTATTGTAGTATGTTTAGCATATTGTAGTATGTGTAGTATGAAAACTCTCTGAATTGTGCTTGCTTTAGTCAAGAACATTGACTTGTATGGGTATGGTGCTCCAAAATGTTTCCAGGTTTAGGGTAACAACCTGGTAGCAATGTTGAATATTTAATTTCCCCTAAGAAAAATGTAATTTTTTAATGAATTGGGACTTTTTGAATTGTGATTACTTTAGACAACAACTCTGTCTGGTGTGGTTGTCCAAAGTGTTTCCACGTTTAGGGTAGCAATGTTGAATACTTTTTAAAAACACTTTTTGGCTTGGCTAGATAGCTTTTGTTTAAAAAATGCATCTGGATACAATACCATCTTTTTTGGTTCGCATGGCTGCCAATTCCTGATCTTTTGAGAACATCATTTGAGGAGTCGCCTGAAGCGTAAGAGCAATGGGAGACAGAGGAATACAACAGTGCTGAGGCAGAGGGCTCGTAGTGAGGATGACTGGCTACTATTCTGAACTTTGTGTGTTGAGCTTTCTGCCACTCGGAGCTGCTGAGGGATCACGCATCAAGTGGTGTTACACAGAGTGGAAGAGGACAAGTCCAGTGGCTATAAGAGTCAGGCTGGTTCCCAGAGGTGCCCTCTACAAGATCATTAGCAGACTCCGTCACTATCATCTACCATCCTCTGACCAGCTCTCTCCACTCAAGCCATAAACTGACCCTCTCTATCTTCGTAGGATGCACATTTCAAAGACTTGGCCTCTGTTGGTGGACCTGTCATGATATATTGCTTGTTTGTTTTTGAGATTCTATGAAAAGTGCTATAAAAAAGTAATACATTATTAATATAATTATTATCCTGAACCTCAGCAGTCTCGTTATAGTGGCTTCGACAAGCATCACAGGAGACAGGGGACCTGCACAGTGAAATAATTCTGAGAGGTTCTCGAGTTGACACAAACATGGAACATTGGCAAGATTTGCTGCCTTGGATTATGCTAGGATTCCTCGCATGATGACACTTCCTTTATAACAGAATTTTTGAACGTACATTTTTTTGTAGATTTAACGTAAATGAGCAGTCCAGTCACAGTTTATTTAAAGTGCATTTAAGGGCTCATATAACACTTTTTAAGATTAAAAAGAGGAAACACAACAAAGCAGAAAGGAGAACAATATCAACAACAGTATAAACAATATAAAACCAATAAAAAATATTGACCTCCATACCAGGCACACAAAACACTCTTCTTTTTTTTTACACATCCAAAATCACCTGAGGAATTGACATTTTTCTTCCTGTATGATTCATTCACCCATGTCATTCATAACCCATTTCATTCATAACCCATATCATTCATAACCCATATCATTCATAACCCATGTAAATTCATAGTATGCGTGGGGTCCCATTTTTCAATCTGGGCTTGTTCGATTGTGTGTAGCCTCAGTGGCAGGGGGAAAGCTGTTCTGACATTGTGATTCCCAGTGAAATTGCTCTGAAGAGTTCAACTACAAAAAAAAAAACACACAAAAAAAAAACAGTGACAACATCTTGGCATCCCACTGGACATTCTAGAGGAACACATGATTAGAATGACGGGTGCTGTTGGCGAAAATGTATCTGCTTTTGACAGTTATTCTTCTGGTTTGTACAAATACATGCCTGGAGCTATTTGAGATAGGCCTACAGGCTATGGTGGGGCAAACAAACGTACTGCCTAACATTTTAGGAGCCCTACCAGTAGATTTACAGTTCCATGCTGCAGTGCAGTTACAATTACCGTGGGTTTCCGTCTCTTTCTTCATAAAGTGGAAGTGGTCTGACTTGTTAAAGGTTAAACCTTGGGTCTTGATTTGCGTTGGTACACTAATTACAGCAACCACACTTGATGTTCTTGCTACCAAGACAGATGATATACAGTACATGCAAGGTCAATTCATTTCTCAATGGATGAGGCAGCTTGCAACAATTAGATGAGCCAGCAATGGTAGAGAGTTCTGTGTTGGATTGGTCATGCAAATGGAGGGTGCTGTAAGTGCATCAAACTTAGCATACCTAAGATGGGACACAAATGGGGGGACGCCATGGTAGATACGTCTAAAGAGACAGTTAACTTGTCTTTACCCAGTAGCTCTTTCCTGCAGTCAAATGACCTAGTGGCGTCATGGGTGCATGCAATGTTAATCATATTTTTCAGAATGTCATAATTAATAAACATTATTTAAAAAACCAGCCAAAAAAACAGTGTTTCTATGTCAAGCGGTTCACCTCTCATCTTATCACCTTCCTCTTTTTCACACACAACTTTGAAGGGTGCACCTTGTGCTGGGGACAAAAAAAGGCCACCCTAAATGTGTAGTTTTATCACACAGCACAATTCCACAGATGTCTCAAGTTTTGAGGGAGCTCTGGTGGGCAGGAATTAAATGTTAATTTCTCTACCAAAAGCCACCTTCAATGTCGTTTTAGAGAATTTGTCAGTACATCCAACCGGCCTCACAGCCGCAGACCACGTGTATGGCGTCTTGTGGGCGAGCGATTTGCTGATGTCAACATTGTGAACAGAGCACCCCATGGTGGCGATGGGGTTATGGAATGGGCAGGCATAAGCTACAGACAACGAACCCAATTTAATTTTATCGATGTCAATTTGAATGCACAAAGACTGTGACAAGATCCTGAGGCCCATTATGTTTAAGGTATCTGTGACCAACAGATGCATTTATGTATTCCCAGTCATGTGAAATCCATGGAATAGGGTTTAATTCATTTATTTCTGTAGTGAACACGATGGGAGACAGAGAGCTGGTTTCAAGCTCAGGGCGCAGCAGGTGGTTATTTATAAAGGACCACAGGAGAAGGCAGGTAGCTGGGTCCAGGGGCAGGCAGAAGGTCATACACAGGAGGAGGCAGGTAGCTGGGTCCAGGGGCAGGCAGAAGGTCATACACAGGAGGAGGCAGGTAGCTGGGTCCAGGGGCAGGCAGAAGGTCATACACAGGAGGAGGCAGGTAGCTGGATCCAGGGGCAGGCAGAAGGTCATACACAGGAGGAGGCAGGTAGCTGGGTCCAGGGGCAGGCAGAAGGTCATACACAGGAGGAGGCAGGTTGCTGGGTCCAGGGGCAGGCAGAAGGTCATACACAGGAGGAGGCAGGTAGCTGGGTCCAGGGGCAGGCAGAAGGTCATACACAGGAGGAGGCAGGTAGCTGGGTCCAGGGGCAGGCAGAAGGTCATACACAGGAGGAGGCAGGTAGCTGGGTCCAGGGGCAGGCAGAAGGTCATACACAGGGGGTCCAAAAAGGCAACAGTAAAGTCAGGGAAAAGGCTAGTAACGTCCTCCGGGAGACCAGGCAATAGGTTGATAACAGGAAATCCGATAGGCTAAAGTACAAGCAGGGAAAAAGGCAGGCAAAAACGATCATACGCGGGAGGATTAAATAAACCCATCGCTCCAAATGGAAGTGTGCCACAAAACAAACAATACCTCACAATGATGGGGTGCAAAGAACTGAACTAAATAGTGTGTGATAATGACATACAGGTGTGTGAACAGGTGATCAGAATTCAGGTGATTGGGATCTGGAGAGTGAGCTGCGTTCAGGGGATCTATGTGTTTGAGAGTGTGAGCTGGAAAGTAGGCTGGGAAGTGAGCTGCGTTCAGGGGATCTATGTGTTTGAGAGTGTGAGCTGGAAAGTGGGCTGGGAAGTGAGCTGCGTTCAGGGGATCTATGTGTTTGAGAGTGTGAGCTGGAAAGTGGGCTGGGAAGTGAGCTGCGTTCAGGGGATCTATGTGTTTGAGAGTGTGAGCTGGAAAGTAGGCTGGGAAGTGAGCTGCGTTCAGGGGATCTATGTGTTTGAGAGTGTGAGCTGGAAAGTGGGCTGGGAAGTGAGCTGCGTTCAGGGGATCTATGTGTTTGAGAGTGTGAGCTGGAAGCAGACGTCACAATTTCAATCGACTGATTTCCTCGTCTGAACTGTAACTCAGTAAAATCAATGAAATTGTTGCATGTTGCATTTATATTTTTTGTTCAGTATAATTGCTTATGACAATAAAGTGCGAGCACACAACTGTTTTTGAACAAAAGTATTCTTCTTTCACAAGAAGCAGTTGACAGACTCAATGAAAATATAGCCTTTTACTTGTAACAAGATATTTACCTATACTCGCGGATCTACAAAAGCACATAGCCCCCTGTTCTCTCTTTACAAAACTCACAATCAATACATTTTTTAACATGCATTATTTCTCAGGCTATATTACATGTCTCTTCTCCAAAGCACTGTTGCTGTAGAAAAAAACCTAGCAACTGCCTCAATACAGTACTGCAGTCCTAGAACCGGTTTGAATGGAGCCTCCACTATGCATAGAAAAGGTGGAGGAAAACCTTGACATGTCTCTAGCTGTGGCTGCAGTAATGGGAGAGGGGGAGTACAGGGGGAAGAGAGGAGAGGAAAGGGGAGGGGAGGGCAGGAGGGGGGAGCGGAGGGGGGAGAGGGGGAGGAAGAGGTCTGAAAGGGGGAGAATGGGGAGGAGAGGGGGAGGAGGGGGGAGCGGAGGGGGGAGAGGGGGAGGAAGAGGTCTGAAAGGGGGAGAATGGGGAGGAGAGGGGGAGGAGGAGAGGGGGAGTACAGGGGGAAGAGAGGAGAGGAGAGGGGAGGGGAGGGCAGGAGGGGGGAGCGGAGGGGGAGAGGGGGAGGAGGAGGTCTGAAAGGGGGAGAATGGGGAGGAGAGGGGGAGGAGAGGGGGAGGAGGAGAGGGGGAGGAGGGGGAGTCACAGATGACCCCCTCCCTAGAAAACCCTTCCTTTACCTCTCAGTGTAATATGTGCCTGGGAGTGAAATTGAAGTACAGTATGTCCTTCCTAGCCCTTTCTCAGATGGAATTAGTTTCTGCTATGACATGTGGGGCCTGGTCTACCACATCTCTAGTGACACTGGCACTCATTAGAAGGAGACCTGGTGTCTGTAACCATGGAGAGGAGGATGGAGTCTAGGCTGACCAAGCCGGGCTCTGGGGACCATTGTACTTGAACATGAATCGTAGCACATGAGACAGACGGTTTCCATGGTAATGCATGGTCCCACTGCTCCTTGCAGCCACCCTCAACAGTCGCCCCCCCCCCCCCCCCACTGTATTCCAATCAATGGGGAAGCTGTTAGGGGTTGGTAGGGAAGTTGTTACCAAGGTAAATAGCAAAGTGGATACGCTTTACTTTACAGTGTTGGCAAATACAGTAACTGTTTAACTGTGCAAAATGCTGTATGTTTAACTGACTTTTATGTGTCTTTCAAGGCACATGAATATAGTTTTGAAATTCAAGGACAAGTTATTCACACAGCTTTTGAAATTTAAATTCAAGCATAACATAACATATTGTTCAAATGATGTCCTTATTTTGCAAAAACCCATGCACCAACACACAATTACTTTGTGGAGGGCGTAAGGACAAGGATTTTCTGCTTTCTTTCAGAGTAAAACCATTGGCGCGGTAAAGGATATTTGTATGGATAGTTATGTAAGCTATTTATCGACAAATAAAGCCCATTGAATATACTGTAACACGTGAGGGCATTTTCATTTCGTTATATAAACTCAGCAAAAAAAGAAACGTCCCATTCTCAGGACCCTGTCTTTCAAAGATAATTTGTAAAAATCCAAATAACTTCACAGATCTTCATTGTAAAGGGTTTGAACACTGTTTCCCATGCTTGTTCAATGAACCATAAATAATTAATGAACATGCACCTGTAGAACGATCGTTAATACACTATAAGCTTACAGAGGGTAGGCAATTATAGTCACAGTTATGAAAACTTAGGACACTAAAGAGGCCTTTCTACTGAACCTGAAAAACACCAAAAGAAAGATGCCTAGGGTTCCTGCTCATCTGTGTGAACATGCATTAGGCATGCTGCAAGGAGGCATGAAGTCTGGAGATGTGGCCAGGGCAATAAATTGCAATGTCCGTACTGTGAGACGCCTAAGACAGCACTATAGGGAGACAGGACGGACAGCTGATCGTCCTCGCAGTGGCAGACCACATGTAGCAACACCTGCACTGGATCGGTACATCTAAACATCACACCAGCGGGACTTGTACAAGATGGCAACAACAACTGCCCAAGTTACACCAGGAACGCACAATCCCTCCATCAGTGCTCAGACTGTCTGCAATAGGCTGAGAGCGGCTGGACTGAGGGCTTGTAGGCCTGTTGTAAAGCAGGTCCTCACAAGACATCACCGGCAACCATGTCGCCTATGGGCACAAACCCACCGTCGCTGGACCAGACAGGACTAGCAAAAAGTGCTCTTCACTGACGAGTCGCGGTTTTGCCTCACCAGGGGTGATGGTTGGATTTGCATTTATTGTCGAAGGAATGAGCTTTACACCGAGGCCTGTACAGTACTCTGGAGCGGGATGGATTTTGAGGTGGAGGGTCCATCATGGTATGGGGCGGTGTGTCACAGCATAATTGGACTGAGCTTGTTGTCATTGCAGGCAATCAAAGCTGTGCGTTACAGGGAAGACATCATCCTCCCACGTGGTACACTTCCTGCAGGCTCATCCTGGCATGACCCTCCAGCATTACAATGCCACCAGCTCGTTCTGTGTGAGATTACCTGCACGACAGGAATGTCAGTATTCTGCCATGGCCAGCGAAGAGCCCGGATCTCAATCCCATTGAGCACGTCTGGAACCTGTTGGATAGGAGGGTGAGGGCTAGGGCCATTCCCCCCAGAAATGTTTGGAAAATTGCAGGTGCCTTTGATGGAAGAGTGGGGTAACATCTCACAGCAAGAACTGGCACATCTGGTTTAGTCCATGAGGAGGAGATGCCCTGCAGTACTTAATGCAGCTTGTGGCCACACCAGATACTGACTGTTACTTTTGATTTTGACCCCCCCTTGGATCAGGGACACATTATTCAATTTCTGTTAGTCACATGTCTGTGTAACTTGTTCAGTTTCTCAATTGTTGAATCTTGTTATGTTCATACAAATATTTATAAACGCAGTTGCCAGTGAGAGGAAATTTTTGTTTTTGCTGAGTTTATGACATGTTCCTTCCTACACAATACCATGCAAGAGCTGTACAAATACATAAATTGTGAAAAAGCATTTAATACCATGTGAAACAGGTGATACAGCCCTACAGGATGCTCCCAATTGTGCACCTGTAAAAGTTTGTCAGTGTTTTTGGTGACAAGCTACATTTCTTCAGCCTCCTGCGGTTGAAGCGGCGCTGGTGTGCCTTCTTCACCACACTGTCTGTGTGGGTGGACCATTTCAGTTTGTCCCTGATGTTTACGCTGAGGAACTTAAAACTTTCCACCTTCTCCACTGCTGTCCCGTCGATGTGGATAGGGGAATGCTCCCTCTGCTGTTTCCTGAAGTCCACGATCATCTCCTTTGTTTTGTTGACATTGAGTGAGAGGTTGTTTTCCTGACACCACACTCCGAGTGCCCTTACCTCCTTCCTGTAGGCTGTCTTGTCGTTGTTGGTAATCAAGGCTACTACTGTTCTATCGTTTGCAATCTTGATGATTGAGTTGGAGGCATGCATGGCCATGCAGTAATTGGTGAACAGGGAGTACAGGAAGGGGCTGAGCATGCACCCTTGTGGGGCCCCAGTTTTGAGGATCAGCAAAGTGGAGATGTTGTTTCCTACCTTCACCACCTGGGTTTGGCCCGTCGGTGTAGTCCAGGACCCAATTACACATGGCGGGGTTGAGACCCAGGGCCTCAAGCTTAATGATGAGCTTGGAGGGTACTATGGTGTTGAATGCTGAGCTATTGTCTATTAATAGCATTCTTACGTAGGTATTTCACTTGTCCAGATGGGATAGGGCAGTGTGCAGTGTGGTGGCGATTGTATCGTCTGTGTACCGATTTGGGCGGTAAGCAAATTGAAGTAGGTCAAGGGTGACAGTTAAGGTGGAGGTGATATGATCCTTGACTGGCCTCTCAAAGCACTTCATCATGACAGAAGTGAGTGCTATGGGGCACTAGTCATTTAGTTCAGTTGCCTTTGCCTTCTTGGGTACAGGAACAATGGTGGCCATCTTGAAGCATGTGGGGACAGCAGACTGGGATAGGGAGAGATTGAATATGTCCGTAAACACACCAGCCAGCTGGTCTGCGGGTGCTCTGAGCACGCGGCTAGTGATGCTGTCTGGTCCAGCAGCCTTGCAAGGGTTAAACACATTTAAATGTCTTACTCACGTTGGCCACGAAGAAAGAGAGCCCACGGTTCTTGGTAGCGGACCGCGTCGGTGGCACTGTAGCATCCTCAAAGCGGGCAGGTGTTTAGTTTGTCTGGAAGCAAGACGTCGATGTCTGTGATGTGGCTGGTTTTTCTTTTGTAGTCCGTGATTGTCTGTAGACCCTGTCGCATGTCTTGTGTCTGAGCCGTTGAATTGAGACTCCACTTTGTCTCTATACTGACATTTTGCTTGTTTGATTGCCTTGAGGAGGGAATAACTATACTGTTTGTATTCGGCCATATTCCCAGTCACCTTTTCATGGTTAAATGCTTTCAGTTTGCCGCAAATGCCGTCATCTATGTACGATTTATGGTTAGGGTAGGTTTTAATAGTCACAGTAGGTACAACATCTCCTATGCATTTCCTTATAAACCCAATCACCGAATCAGCATATAAGTCAATATTATTCTCTGAGGCTACCCAGAACATTTCTCAGTCCGCGTGATCAAAACAATCTTGAAGCTTGGATTCCGATTGGTCAGATCAGCGTTGAATAGTCCTTAGCACGAGTACATTCTGTTTGAGTTTCTACTTTTGGGAGGGATGGGCAAAATGGAGTCGTGGTCAGATTTGCCGAAAGGAGGGAGGGGAGGACCTTGCTGCATCGTGGAAGTTAGAGTAGCAGTGATCCAGTGTTTTGCCAGCCCGGGTACTACAATCAATATACTGACAGAATTTAGGTAGCCTTGTTCTCAAATGTGCTTTGTTAAACTATCCAGCTACGATAAATGCAGCCTCAGGATATATGGTTTCCAGTTCTTGAGGGCCGTTGTGGTACGGGCCTGAGGGGGGATATACACGGCTGTGACAATAACCGAGGAGAATTCCCTTGGGAGATAATACCAGATATCAAATCAAATCAAAAACCTAATAAAATTGTATTTGTCACATGCGCCGAATACAACAGGTGTAGTAGACCTTACAGTGAAATACTTAGTTACAAGCCAAAGATGAAAGATTTAACCAAAGATGAAGTTTTGAGAAAATACCCCCCCCCCCCCCCCCCCAAAAAAAAGTAAGAGGTAAGAAAAACAAATAATTAAAAAACAGCAGTAAATAACAGCAGTGTACAGGAACAGAGTCAATGTGTCAATGTGCGGGGGCACCGGTGTCGAGGTAATTGAGATAAATATGTACATGCAGGTAGAGTTGTTAAAGTGGCTATGCATAGATAATAACAGAGAGTAGTAATAACGTGGGGGGGGGGGGGGTCTTATGGCTTCAGGGTAGAAGCTCTTTAGAAGCCTCTTTGACTTAGACTTGGCGCTCCGGTACGGCTTGCCGTGCGGTAGCAGAGAGAACAGTCTATGACTAGGGGGACTGGAGTTTTTGACAATTTGTAGGACCTTCCTCTGACACCGTCTGGTATAGAGGTCCTAGATGGCAGGAGCTTTGCCCCAGGGATGTACTGGGCTGTACGCATTACCCTTTGTAGTGCCTTGCAGTCGGAGGCAGAGCAGTTGCCATACCAGGCAGTGATGCAACCCGTGAGGATGCTCTCAATGATGCAGCTGTAAAATCTTTTGAATATATGAGGACCCATGTCACCTGAGGGGGAATAGGTTTTGTCGTGGCCTCTTCACGACTGTCTTGTTGTGCTTGGACCATGTTAGTTTGTTGTTGATGTGGACGCCAAGGAACTCAAGCTATCAACCTGCTCCACTACAGCCCCGTTGATGAGAATGGGGGCGTGCTCAGTCCTGTTTTTCCTGTAGTCCACTCCTTAGTCTTGATCACGTTGAGGGAGAGGTTTTTGTAATTGCACCACAATGTGGAATATCCCCCCTCAAGCGCGTACCACAACGACCCTCCTCCCTATAGGCTATCTCATTGTTGTCGGTGATCAGGCCCTGTTTTGTCATCAGCAAACTTAATGGTGGTGTTGGAGTTGTGCCTGGCCGTGCAGTCATGAGTGAACAGGGAGTACAGGAGGGGACTGAGCACGCATCCCTGAGGGGCCCCCGTGTTGAGGATCTGCGTGGCAGATGTGTTGTTACCTACCCTTACCACCTGGGGGCGCCCTGTCAGGAAGTCTAGAATCCAGTTGCAGAGGGAGCTGTTTAGTCCCAGGGTCATTAGCTTAGTGATGAGTTTGAGGGTACTATGGTGTTGAAGGCTGAGTTGTAGTGAATAGCATTTTCACATAGGTGTTCCTTTTGTCCAGGTGGGAAAGGGCAGTGTGGAGTGCAATAGAGATTACATCATCTGTGGATCTGTTTGGGCGGTATGCAAATTGGAGTGGGTCTAGGGATAATGGGATAATGGTGTTGATGTGAGCCATGACTAGCCTTTCAAAGCATTTCATGGCTACAGACGTGAGTTCTACGGGTTAGTAGTCATTTCGGCAGGTTACCTTTGTGTTCTTGACCACAGGAACTTTGGTGTTCTGATTGAAACATGTATGTATTACAGACTCAGACCAGGAGAGGTTGAAAATGTCAGTGAAGATACTTGCCAGTTGGTCAGCGCATGCTCTTAGTACACGTCCTGGTAATCCTTCTGGCCCTGCGGCCTTGTGAATGATGACCTGTTTAAAGGTTTTACTCACATCGGCTGCTGAGAGCTCGACCACACAGTCGTCCGGAATGCATCTTTCAGTGTTACTTGCCTCGAAGCGAGCATAGAAGTTATTTAGCTCATCCGGTAGGCTTGTGACACTGCGCAGCTCTCAGCTGTGCTTCCCTTTGTAGTCTGTAATAGTTTGCAAGCCCTGCCACATCCAACGAGTGTAGTACGATTCGATCTTAGTCCAGTATTGACACTTTACCTGTTTGATGGTTCGTCGGAGGGAATAGCGGGATGTCTTATAAGCTTCCGGGTCCCGCTCCTTGAAAGTGGCAGCTTTACCATTTAGCTCAGTGCGAATGTTGCCTGTAATCCATGGCTTCTGGTTGGGGTATGTACGTACAGTCACTGTGGGGATGACGTCCTTGATGCAATTATTGATGAAGCCAATGACTGATGTGGTGTACTCCTCAATGCCATTCCAATCTGTGCTAACAAAACAGTCCTGTAGTTTAGCATCTGCTTCATCTGAGCACTTTTTTATAGACCGAGTCACTGGTGCTTCTTGCTTTAGTTTTTGCTTGTAAGCAGGAATCAGGAGGATATTGTGGTCAGATTTGCCAAATGGAAGGTGAGGGAGAGCTTTGTTTGTGGAGTACCTCTGGTTGATTTAAGTTTCCCTGCATTAAAGTCACCGGCCACTAGGAACGCTGCCTCTGGATGAGCATTTTCCTGTTTGTTTATGGCGGAATACAGCTCATTTAGTGCGGTTTTAGCCCCAACCTCGCTCTGTGGTGGTATATAGACAGCTACGAAAAAAACTGAAGAAACATCTCTTGGTAAATAGTGAGGTCTGCAGCTTATCATAAGATACTCCACCTCAGGAGAGCAAAACTTTGACACTTCCTTAGATATTTTGCACCAACTGTTGTTTACATAAATGCATAGGCCTCCGCCCTGTGTCTTACCAGAGGCTGCTGTTCTGTCTTGCCGATAGAGTGTATAACCTGCCAGCTCTATTTTCTTAATGTCGTCATTCATCCAAGACTCGGTGAAGCATAAAATATTACAGTTTTTAATGTCCTGTTGGTAGGATATAGGTGCTTTCAGTTAGTCCCATTTATTTTCTAGCGATTAAATGTTAGCTAGCAGAAGGGAGGGCCCCCTCATCACAAGTCACCCTGATCTTTTGCCTTCTCCAGCGAATTGCGGGGATTGGGACCTGGTCGGGTGTCAACAGTATATCCCTTGCGTCCGACTGATTGAAGAAAAACTCTTAGTCCAGTTTGAGGTGAGCATTCCCAGTTATGATGTTTAACTTCTTCGATATAGGGGGTGCTCTTTTAATTTTTGGATGAAAAACGTTCCCGTTTTAAACAAGATATTTTGTCACGAAAAGATGCTTGACTATGCATATAATTGACAGCTTTGGAAAGAAAACACTCTAACGTTTCCAAAACTGCAAAGATATTGTCTGTGAGTGCCACAGAACTGATGTTACAGACGAAACCCAGATAAAAATCCAATCAGGAAGTGCCGCATTTTTTTAAACCGCCTCATGGCAATGATATGGCTGTGAAGGAGCTAGGAGTCAGCTTACGTTTTCCACGTTTTCCCCAAGGTGTCTACAGCATTGTGACGTATTTGTAGGCATATCATTGGAAGATTGACCATAAGAGACTGCATCTACCAGGTGGTCGCTTGGTGTCCTCCGTTGCAATTATTGCGTAATCTCCAGCTGCAGTATTTTTCCGTTTGTTTCTGATGATTGGTTGAAAAGCATATTTTGAAAATCTGAGATGACAGTGTTGTTAACAAAAGGCTAAGCTTGTGTTTCAATATATTTATTTCATTTCATTTGCGATTTTCATGAATAGGAAACGTTGCGTTATGGTAATGAGCTTGAGGCTATGATTACGCTCCCGGTTACGGGATTGCTCGTCGCTAGAGGTTAAAAGCTATTTTCGGTCATAGAAGACGGTAGCAGAAAAATTATGTACAAAACAAGTTACGGACAACGCGAAAAAATAAAAATAAATATCATGATTGTTTGAGGGCCGATAAGACGGCAGCCCTACTCACCGGCGCCATCAGAACCTGTATGTTGTTACAATTCCACCCTGAGTGAAAACGTACACCCCTGAAACGTATACCCCTACCCTTATTCTTCCCAAAGAGATGTTCATTCCTGTTGGCGCGACGCAAAAATAACCCAGGTGGCTGTACCGACTCCGACAGCATATCCCAAGAGAGCCATGTTTCTGTGAAATAGAGTATGTTATAATCCCTGATGTCTCTCTGGAAAGCAACCCTTGCCCTAATTTTGTCTACCTTGTTATCTAGAGACTGGACAATAGAGAGAAATATACTCGGAAGCTGTGGGTAGTGTGCGCGCCTCCGAAGTCTGACCAGAAGACTGCTCCGTCTACCTCTTGTCTGGCGGCGTTGTTTTGGGTCAGCCTCTGGAATCAGTTCAAATTACCCTGGGTGGTTCGGACTATGGAGCCGCTTCGGTAAAGTCATATTCCAAGTCGTTGTGCTGGTAACTTGACCTTGCTCTGATATCCAATAGTTCTTCCTGGCTGTGTGTAACAACACTTAACATTTTCTGGGCTAACAATGTAAGAAATAATACATAAAAAAACTAAATACTGCAAAGTTTCCTAAGGTCTAGAAGCAAGGCAGCCCTCTGTCGGCGCCACCTGTTAACATTTTGGTTTCAGCACAATTGGAATGGAAGGTTTCCTATGTGGTGTGACACCTCTATCCTTCCAGCCAGCCAGCGGACCTCTTAATGATGATACATTGGATATGAGGACTAAACAATTGCAACAGCATTCGACAGGCACAGCCTCTCCATTGACTACTACTACGGATCAGGCACAGCCTGTCCATTGACTACTACTACGGATCAGGCACAGCCTGTCCATTGACTACTACTACGGATCAGGCACAGCCTGTCCATTGACTACTACTACGGATCAGGCACAGCCTGTCCATTGACTACTACTACAGATCAGGCACAGCCTGTCCATTGACTACTACTACAGATCAGGCACAGCCTGTCCATTGACTACTACTACAGATCAGGCACAGCCTGTCCATTGACTACTACTACAGATCAGGCACAGCCTGTACATTGACTACTACTACAGATCAGGCACAGCCTGTCCACTGACTACTACTACAGATCAGGCACAGCCTGTACATTGACTGCTACTATGGATGACAAAGTAAATGAAAAAGGACAGTAGGTGATGTGAATGTCAAAGGTGTTTTTATCTGAATAAACATAAACATACTGTACATCAGTTCCAGTGCCTCAATATTCTTTCTTCTGTTCCTTGTCAATCAATCATGACCCTGACGCTTCCACAGAAATTACGAGTCAGAGGCTCGTCAACACATTATTCCAATAATGTCTTATTCCTGTCCTTCCTGCTTGATGGGTTCTCATTCAAATCAAATCAACTGTAACTCAGTTCCAAATGATATAGAGAACAAGTTTTGACATGTTCATTGCATTTACCAATTCTTTCCTAATGATATTCCAAACTATGATTTAATAATAACTTTTTTGTTATCACATAACTGTCATAAACTAAAATACCCGGGCCAGTAGGCATTGACCGTCTCAGAGTAGCAGTGATGATCTAGGATCAGTTTTGTATTTTAGAACGTAATGATTAAGGTTATATGGTCAAGGAGAACTTGATCCTAGACACTCTTTGAATATGGGCCTAGATGTACTAAAATAAGTGGGCATGATACGCGTTCCATCAATACTACTCATATTAACAAGGCAGTAGAACTCATATTAACAAGGCACAGGAACGCATATTAACAAGGCACTGGAACTCATATTAACAAGGCACTGGAACTCATATTAACAAGGCAGTATAACTCATATTAACAAGGCAGTATAACTCATATTAACAAGGCACTGGAACTCATATTAACAAGGCAGCAGAACTCATATTAACAAGGCACAGGAACTCATATTAACAAGGCACTGGAACTCATATTAACAAGGCAGTAGAACTCATATTAACAAGGCAGTATAACTCATATTAACAAGGCAGTAGAACACATATTAACAAGGCAGCAGAACTCATATTAACAAGGCACAGGAACTCATATTAACAAGGCACTGGAACTCATATTAACAAGGAAGTAGAACTCATATTAACAAGGCAGTAGAACTCATATTAACAAGGCATTGGAACTCATATTAACAAGGCAGTAGAATTCATATTAACAAGGCAGTAGAACTCATATTAACAAGGCACTGGAACTCATATTAACAAGGCACTGAAATGATATTAACAAGGTACTGGAAATGATATTAACAAGGCACTGGAAATGATATTAACAAGGCACTGGAACTCATATTAACAAAGCACTGGAACTCATATTAGCAAGGCACTGGAACTCATATTAACAAGGCACTGGAAATGATATTAACAAGGCACTGGAACTCATATTAACAAGGCACTGGAACTCATTTTAACAAGGCACTGGAACTCATATTAACAAGGCAGTATAACTCATATTAACAAAGCACTGGAACTCATATTAACAAGGCACTGGAACTGATATTAACAAGTCACTGGAACTCATTAACAAGGCACTGGAAAGGATATTAACAAGGCACTGGAATTCATATTTACAAGGCACTGGAACTCATATTAACAAGGCACTGGAACTCATATCAACAAGGCACTGGAACTCATATTAACAAGGCACTGTAACTCATATTAACAAGGCACTGGAACTCATATTAACAAGGCAGTAGAACTCATATTAACAAGGCACTGGAACTCATTAACAAGGCACTGGAACTCATATTAACAAGGCAGTAGAACTCATATTAACAAAGCACTGGAACTCATATTAACAAGGCAGTAGAACTCATATTAACAAGGCAGTAGAACTCATATTAACAAGGCATTGGAACTCATATTAACAAGGCAGTAGAATTCATATTAACAAGGCAGTATAACTCATATTAACAAGGCACTGGAACTCATATTAACAAGGCACTGGAACTCATTTTAACAAGGCACTGTAAATTACATTAACAAGGCACTGGAACTGATATTAACAAGGCACTGGAAATGATATTAACAAGGTACTGGAAATGATATTAACAAGGCACTGGAAATGATATTAACAAGGCACTGGAACTCATATTAGCAAGGCACTGGAACTCATATTAACAAGGCACTGGAAATGATATTAACAAGGCACTGGAACTCATATTAACAAGGCACTGGAACTCATTTTAACAAGGCACTGGAACTCATATTAACAAGGCAGTATAACTCATATTAACAAAGCACTGGAACTCATATTAACAAGGCACTGGAACTGATATTAACAAGTCACTGGAACTCATTAACAAGGCACTGGAAAGGATATTAACAAGGCACTGGAATTCATATTTACAAGGCACTGGAACTCATATTAACAAGGCACTGGAACTCATATCAACAAGGCACTGGAACTCATATTAACAAGGCACTGGAACTCATATTAACAAGGCACTGGAACTCATATTAACAAGGCAGTAGAACTCATATTAACAAGGCACTGGAACTCATTAACAAGGCACTGGAACTCATATTAACAAGGCAGTAGAACTCATATTAACAAAGCACTGGAACTCATATTAACAAGGCAGTAGAACTCATATTAACAAGGCAGTAGAACTCATATTAACAAGGCATTGGAACTCATATTAACAAGGCAGTAGAATTCATATTAACAAGGCAGTATAACTCATATTAACAAGGCACTGGAACTCATATTAACAAGGCACTGGAACTCATTTTAACAAGGCACTGTAAATGACATTAACAAGGCACTGGAACTGATATTAACAAGGCACTGGAAATGATATTAACAAGGTACTGGAAATGATATTAACAAGGCACTGGAAATGATATTAACAAGGCACTGGAACTCATATTAGCAAGGCACTGGAACTCATATTAACAAGGCACTGGAAATGATATTAACAAGGCACTGGAACTCATATTAACAAGGCACTGGAAATGATATTAACAAGGCACTGGAACTGATATTAACAAGTCACTGGAACTCATTAACAAGGCACTGGAACTCATATTAACAAGGCACTGGAACTCATTTTAACAAGGCACTGGAACTCATATCAACAAGGCAGTATAACTCATATTAACAAAGCACTGGAACTCATATTAACAAGGCACTGGAACTGATATTAACAAGTCACTGGAACTCATTAACAAGGCACTGGAAAGGATATTAACAAGGCACTGGAATTCATATTAACAAGGCACTGGAACTCATATTAACAAGGCACTGGAACTCATATCAACAAGGCACTGGAACTCATATTAACAAGGCACTGGAACTCATATTAACAAGGCACTGGAACTGATTTTAACAAGGCAGTAGAACTCATATTAACAAGGCACTGGAACTCATTAACAAGGCACTGGAACTCATATTAACAAGGCAGTAGAACTCATATTAACAAAGCACTGGAACTCATATTAACAAGGCAGTAGAACACATATTAACAAGGCAGTAGAACTCATATTAACAAGGCAGTAGAATTCATATAAACAAGGCAGTAGAACTCATTTTAACAAGGCACTGGAACTCATATCAACAAGGCAGTATAATTCATATTAACAAAGCACTGGAACTCATATTAACAAGGCACTGGAACTGATATTAACAAGTCACTGGAACTCATTAACAAGGCACTGGAAAGGATATTAACAAGGCACTGGAATTCATATTAACAAGGCACTGGAACTCATATTAACAAGGCACTGGAACTCATATCAACAAGGCACTGGAACTCATATTAACAAGGCACTGGAACTCATATTAACAAGACACTGGAACTGATATTAACAAGGCAGTAGAACTCATATTAACAAGGCACTGGAACTCATTAACAAGGCACTGGAACTCATATTAACAAGGCAGTAGAACTCATATTAACAAAGCACTGGAACTCATATTAACAAGGCAGTAGAACTCATATTAACAAGGCAGTAGAACTCATATTAACAAGGCATTGGAACTCATATTAACAAGGCAGTAGAATTCATATTAACAAGGCAGTAGAACTCATATTAACAAGGCACTGGAACTCATATTAACAAGGCACTGGAAATGATATTAACAAGGTACTGGAAATGATATTAACAAGGCACTGGAAATGATATTAACAAGGCACTGGAACTCATATTAACAAAGCACTGGAACTCATATTAGCAAGGCACTGGAACTCATATTAACAAGGCACTGGAAATGATATTAACAAGGCACTGGAACTCATATTAACAAGGCACTGGAACTCATTTTAACAAGGCACTGGAACTCATATTAACAAGGCAGTATAACTCATATTAACAAAGCACTGGAACTCATATTAACAAGGCACTGGAACTGATATTAACAAGTCACTGGAACTCATTAACAAGGCACTGGAAAGGATATTAACAAGGCACTGGAATTCATATTTACAAGGCACTGGAACTCATATTAACAAGGCACTGGAACTCATATCAACAAGGCACTGGAACTCATATTAACAAGGCACTGTAACTCATATTAACAAGGCACTGGAACTCATATTAACAAGGCAGTAGAACTCATATTAACAAGGCACTGGAACTCATTAACAAGGCACTGGAACTCATATTAACAAGGCAGTAGAACTCATATTAACAAAGCACTGGAACTCATATTAACAAGGCAGTAGAACTCATATTAACAAGGCAGTAGAACTCATATTAACAAGGCATTGGAACTCATATTAACAAGGCAGTAGAATTCATATTAACAAGGCAGTATAACTCATATTAACAAGGCACTGGAACTCATATTAACAAGGCACTGGAACTCATTTTAACAAGGCACTGTAAATTACATTAACAAGGCACTGGAACTGATATTAACAAGGCACTGGAAATGATATTAACAAGGTACTGGAAATGATATTAACAAGGCACTGGAAATGATATTAACAAGGCACTGGAACTCATATTAGCAAGGCACTGGAACTCATATTAACAAGGCACTGGAAATGATATTAACAAGGCACTGGAACTCATATTAACAAGGCACTGGAACTCATTTTAACAAGGCACTGGAACTCATATTAACAAGGCAGTATAACTCATATTAACAAAGCACTGGAACTCATATTAACAAGGCACTGGAACTGATATTAACAAGTCACTGGAACTCATTAACAAGGCACTGGAAAGGATATTAACAAGGCACTGGAATTCATATTTACAAGGCACTGGAACTCATATTAACAAGGCACTGGAACTCATATCAACAAGGCACTGGAACTCATATTAACAAGGCACTGGAACTCATATTAACAAGGCACTGGAACTCATATTAACAAGGCAGTAGAACTCATATTAACAAGGCACTGGAACTCATTAACAAGGCACTGGAACTCATATTAACAAGGCAGTAGAACTCATATTAACAAAGCACTGGAACTCATATTAACAAGGCAGTAGAACTCATATTAACAAGGCAGTAGAACTCATATTAACAAGGCATTGGAACTCATATTAACAAGGCAGTAGAATTCATATTAACAAGGCAGTATAACTCATATTAACAAGGCACTGGAACTCATATTAACAAGGCACTGGAACTCATTTTAACAAGGCACTGTAAATGACATTAACAAGGCACTGGAACTGATATTAACAAGGCACTGGAAATGATATTAACAAGGTACTGGAAATGATATTAACAAGGCACTGGAAATGATATTAACAAGGCACTGGAACTCATATTAGCAAGGCACTGGAACTCATATTAACAAGGCACTGGAAATGATATTAACAAGGCACTGGAACTCATATTAACAAGGCACTGGAAATGATATTAACAAGGCACTGGAACTGATATTAACAAGTCACTGGAACTCATTAACAAGGCACTGGAACTCATATTAACAAGGCACTGGAACTCATTTTAACAAGGCACTGGAACTCATATCAACAAGGCAGTATAACTCATATTAACAAAGCACTGGAACTCATATTAACAAGGCACTGGAACTGATATTAACAAGTCACTGGAACTCATTAACAAGGCACTGGAAAGGATATTAACAAGGCACTGGAATTCATATTAACAAGGCACTGGAACTCATATTAACAAGGCACTGGAACTCATATCAACAAGGCACTGGAACTCATATTAACAAGGCACTGGAACTCATATTAACAAGGCACTGGAACTGATTTTAACAAGGCAGTAGAACTCATATTAACAAGGCACTGGAACTCATTAACAAGGCACTGGAACTCATATTAACAAGGCAGTAGAACTCATATTAACAAAGCACTGGAACTCATATTAACAAGGCAGTAGGACACATATTAACAAGGCAGTAGAACTCATATTAACAAGGCAGTAGAATTCATATAAACAAGGCAGTAGAACTCATTTTAACAAGGCACTGGAACTCATATCAACAAGGCAGTATAATTCATATTAACAAAGCACTGGAACTCATATTAACAAGGCACTGGAACTGATATTAACAAGTCACTGGAACTCATTAACAAGGCACTGGAAAGGATATTAACAAGGCACTGGAATTCATATTAACAAGGCACTGGAACTCATATTAACAAGGCACTGGAACTCATATCAACAAGGCACTGGAACTCATATTAACAAGGCACTGGAACTCATATTAACAAGACACTGGAACTGATATTAACAAGGCAGTAGAACTCATATTAACAAGGCACTGGAACTCATTAACAAGGCACTGGAACTCATATTAACAAGGCAGTAGAACTCATATTAACAAAGCACTGGAACTCATATTAACAAGGCAGTAGAACTCATATTAACAAGGCAGTAGAACTCATATTAACAAGGCATTGGAACTCATATTAACAAGGCAGTAGAATTCATATTAACAAGGCAGTAGAACTCATATTAACAAGGCACTGGAACTCATATTAACAAGGCACTGGAACTCATTTTAACAAGGCACTGTAAATGACATTAACAAGGCACTGGAACTGATATTAACAAGGCACTGGAACTTATATTAACAAGGCACTGGAAATGATATTAACAAGGTACTGGAAATGATATTAACAAGGCACTGGAAATGATATTAACAAGGCACTGGAACTCATATTAACAAGGCACTGGAACTCATATTAGCAAGGCACTGGAACTCATATTAACAAGGCACTGGAAATGATATTAACAAGGCACTGGAACTCATATTAACAAGGCACTGGAACTGATATTAACAAGTCACTGGGACTCATTAACAAGGCACTGGAACTCATATTCACAAGGCACTGGAACTCATTTTAACAAGGCACTGGAACTCATATTAACAAGGCACTGGAACTCATTTTAACAAGGCACTGGAAATGATATTAACAAGGCACTGGAACTGATATTAACAAGTCACTGGAACTCATTAACAAGGCACTGGAACTCATATTAACAAGGCACTGGAACTCATTTTAACAAGGCACTGGAACTCATATCAACAAGGCAGTATAACTCATATTAACAAAGCACTGGAACTCATATTAACAAGGCACTGGAACTGATATTAACAAGTCACTGGAACTCATTAACAAGGCACTGGAAAGGATATTAACAAGGCACTGGAATTCATATTAACAAGGCACTGGAACTCATATTAACAAGGCACTGGAACTCATATCAACAAGGCACTGGAACTCATATTAACAAGGCACTGGAACTCATATTAACAAGGCACTGGAACTGATTTTAACAAGGCAGTAGAACTCATATTAGCAAGGCACTGGAACTCATATTAACAAGGCACTGGAAATGATATTAACAAGGCACTGGAACTCATATTAACAAGGCACTGGAACTCATTTTAACAAGGCACTGGAACTCATATTAACAAGGCAGTATAACTCATATTAACAAAGCACTGGAACTCATATTAACAAGGCACTGGAACTGATATTAACAAGTCACTGGAACTCATTAACAAGGCACTGGAAAGGATATTAACAAGGCACTGGAATTCATATTTACAAGGCACTGGAACTCATATTAACAAGGCACTGGAACTCATATCAACAAGGCACTGGAACTCATATTAACAAGGCACTGGAACTCATATTAACAAGGCACTGGAACTCATATTAACAAGGCAGTAGAACTCATATTAACAAGGCACTGGAACTCATTAACAAGGCACTGGAACTCATATTAACAAGGCAGTAGAACTCATATTAACAAAGCACTGGAACTCATATTAACAAGGCAGTAGAACTCATATTAACAAGGCAGTAGAACTCATATTAACAAGGCATTGGAACTCATATTAACAAGGCAGTAGAATTCATATTAACAAGGCAGTATAACTCATATTAACAAGGCACTGGAACTCATATTAACAAGGCACTGGAACTCATTTTAACAAGGCACTGTAAATGACATTAACAAGGCACTGGAACTGATATTAACAAGGCACTGGAAATGATATTAACAAGGTACTGGAAATGATATTAACAAGGCACTGGAAATGATATTAACAAGGCACTGGAACTCATATTAGCAAGGCACTGGAACTCATATTAACAAGGCACTGGAAATGATATTAACAAGGCACTGGAACTCATATTAACAAGGCACTGGAAATGATATTAACAAGGCACTGGAACTGATATTAACAAGTCACTGGAACTCATTAACAAGGCACTGGAACTCATATTAACAAGGCACTGGAACTCATTTTAACAAGGCACTGGAACTCATATCAACAAGGCAGTATAACTCATATTAACAAAGCACTGGAACTCATATTAACAAGGCACTGGAACTGATATTAACAAGTCACTGGAACTCATTAACAAGGCACTGGAAAGGATATTAACAAGGCACTGGAATTCATATTAACAAGGCACTGGAACTCATATTAACAAGGCACTGGAACTCATATCAACAAGGCACTGGAACTCATATTAACAAGGCACTGGAACTCATATTAACAAGGCACTGGAACTGATTTTAACAAGGCAGTAGAACTCATATTAACAAGGCACTGGAACTCATTAACAAGGCACTGGAACTCATATTAACAAGGCAGTAGAACTCATATTAACAAAGCACTGGAACTCATATTAACAAGGCAGTAGAACACATATTAACAAGGCAGTAGAACTCATATTAACAAGGCAGTAGAATTCATATAAACAAGGCAGTAGAACTCATTTTAACAAGGCACTGGAACTCATATCAACAAGGCAGTATAATTCATATTAACAAAGCACTGGAACTCATATTAACAAGGCACTGGAACTGATATTAACAAGTCACTGGAACTCATTAACAAGGCACTGGAAAGGATATTAACAAGGCACTGGAATTCATATTAACAAGGCACTGGAACTCATATTAACAAGGCACTGGAACTCATATCAACAAGGCACTGGAACTCATATTAACAAGGCACTGGAACTCATATTAACAAGACACTGGAACTGATATTAACAAGGCAGTAGAACTCATATTAACAAGGCACTGGAACTCATTAACAAGGCACTGGAACTCATATTAACAAGGCAGTAGAACTCATATTAACAAAGCACTGGAACTCATATTAACAAGGCAGTAGAACTCATATTAACAAGGCAGTAGAACTCATATTAACAAGGCATTGGAACTCATATTAACAAGGCAGTAGAATTCATATTAACAAGGCAGTAGAACTCATATTAACAAGGCACTGGAACTCATATTAACAAGGCACTGGAACTCATTTTAACAAGGCACTGTAAATGACATTAACAAGGCACTGGAACTGATATTAACAAGGCACTGGAACTTATATTAACAAGGCACTGGAAATGATATTAACAAGGTACTGGAAATGATATTAACAAGGCACTGGAAATGATATTAACAAGGCACTGGAACTCATATTAACAAGGCACTGGAACTCATATTAGCAAGGCACTGGAACTCATATTAACAAGGCACTGGAAATGATATTAACAAGGCACTGGAACTCATATTAACAAGGCACTGGAACTGATATTAACAAGTCACTGGGACTCATTAACAAGGCACTGGAACTCATATTCACAAGGCACTGGAACTCATTTTAACAAGGCACTGGAACTCATATTAACAAGGCACTGGAACTCATTTTAACAAGGCACTGGAAATGATATTAACAAGGCACTGGAACTGATATTAACAAGTCACTGGAACTCATTAACAAGGCACTGGAACTCATATTAACAAGGCACTGGAACTCATTTTAACAAGGCACTGGAACTCATATCAACAAGGCAGTATAACTCATATTAACAAAGCACTGGAACTCATATTAACAAGGCACTGGAACTGATATTAACAAGTCACTGGAACTCATTAACAAGGCACTGGAAATGATATTAACAAGGCACTGGAATTCATATTAACAAGGCACTGGAACTCATATTAACAAGGCACTGGAACTCATATCAACAAGGCACTGGAACTCATATTAACAAGGCACTGGAACTCATATTAACAAGGCACTGGAACTGATTTTAACAAGGCAGTAGAACTCATATTAACAAGGCACTGGAACTCATTAACAAGGCACTGGAACTCATATTAACAAGGCAGTAGAACTCATATTAACAAAGCACTGGAACTCATATTAACAAGGCAGTAGAACACATATTAACAAGGCAGTAGAACTCATATTAACAAGGCAGTAGAATTCATATAAACAAGGCAGTAGAACTCATTTTAACAAGGCACTGGAACTCATATCAACAAGGCAGTATAATTCATATTAACAAAGCACTGGAACTCATATTAACAAGGCACTGGAACTGATATTAACAAGTCACTGGAACTCATTAACAAGGCACTGGAAAGGATATTAACAAGGCACTGGAATTCATATTAACAAGGCACTGGAACTCATATTAACAAGGCACTGGAACTCATATCAACAAGGCACTGGAACTCATATTAACAAGGCACTGGAACTCATATTAACAAGGCACTGGAACTGATATTAACAAGGCAGTAGAACTCATATTAACAAGGCACTGGAACTCATTAACAAGGCACTGGAACTCATATTAACAAGGCAGTAGAACTCATATTAACAAAGCACTGGAACTCATATTAACAAGGCAGTAGAACTCATATTAACAAGGCAGTAGAACTCATATTAACAAGGCATTGGAACTCATATTAACAAGGCAGTAGAATTCATATTAACAAGGCAGTAGAACTCATATTAACAAGGCACTGGAACTCATATTAACAAGGCACTGGAACTCATTTTAACAAGGCACTGTAAATGACATTAACAAGGCACTGGAACTGATATTAACAAGGCACTGGAACTTATATTAACAAGGCACTGGAAATGATATTAACAAGGTACTGGAAATGATATTAACAAGGCACTGGAAATGATATTAACAAGGCACTGGAACTCATATTAACAAGGCACTGGAACTCATATTAGCAAGGCACTGGAACTCATATTAACAAGGCACTGGAAATGATATTAACAAGGCACTGGAACTCATATTAACAAGGCACTGGAACTGATATTAACAAGTCACTGGGACTCATTAACAAGGCACTGGAACTCATATTCACAAGGCACTGGAACTCATTTTAACAAGGCACTGGAACTCATATTAACAAGGCACTGGAACTCATTTTAACAAGGCACTGGAACTCATATCAACAAGGCAGTATAACTCATATTAACAAAGCACTGGAACTCATATTAACAAGGCACTGGAACTCATATTAACAAGTCACTGGAACTCATTAACAAGGCACTGGAACGGATATTAACAAGGCACTGGAATTCATATTAACAATGCACTGGAACTCATATTAACAAGGCACTGGAACTCATATTAACAAGGCACTGGAACTCATATTAACAAGGCACTGGAACTCATTTTAACAAGGAACTGTAAATGACATTAACAAGGCACTGGAAATGATATTAACAAGGTACTGGAAATGATATTAACAAGGCACTTGAAATGATATTAACAAGGCACTGGAACTCATATTAACAAGGCACTGGAACTCATATTAGCAAGGCACTGGAACTCATTAACAAGGCACTGGAACTCATATTAACAAGGCACTGGAAATGATATTAACAAGGCACTGGAACTCATATTAACAAGTCACTGGAACTCATTAACAAGGCACTGGAAATGATATTAACAAGGCACTGGAACTCATATTAACAAGGCACTGGAACTCATATTAGCAAGGCACTGGAACTCATATTAACAAGGCACTGGAAATGATATTAACAAGGCACTGGAACTCATATTAACAAGGCACTGGAACTCATATTAACAAGGCACTGGAACTCATATTAACAAGTCACTGGAACTCATTAACAAGGCACTGGAAATGATATTAACAAGGCACTGGAACTCATATTAACAAGACACTGGAACCCATATTAACAAGGCACTGGAACTCATATTAACAAGGCACTGGAACTCATATTAACAAGGCAGTAGAACTCATATTAACAAAGCACTGGAACTGATATTAACAAGGTAATAGAACTCATATTAACAAAGCACTGGAACTCATATTAACAAGGCACTGGAACTCATATTAACAAGGCACTGGAACTCATATTAACAAGGCACTGGAACTCATATTAACAAGGCACTGGAAATCATATTAACAAGGCACTGGAACTCATATTAGCAAGGCACTGGAACTGATATTAGCAAGGCACTGGAACTGATATTAACAAGGCAGTAGAACTCCTATTAACAAAGCACTCACATTGGACTGGAATGGTGATTTACTGCTCTTCACTTCCTGCATACTATGACTCCTGAGAAGGACCTGAGGATTGTAGCCTTGGGGAGCCATTCCTCTCACTCTCAACCTCATTAGCAGTCCCTTCTCTTTTCTTCTTCTTAGTGTATTGGTAGTTGTGTGGCTGAAGGTCAGGGAAATGTCACCCTCTTCTGCTGTGCTTCCACTGCTGCTCGAATGCTTTAGACCTCATCAGAATGCACACATTATGCACAACCAGCTAATATCTGGCCAGAGAATTATCCCCCCCCAAGAGACATTTGTTGACACTTTACTGCAAAAAAATATATAAATCTGCCTAATTGATTATGCTTTTTTCTGTTGTATGGTATTTAGTCATAAAAACCATGTTTTAGAACACCTATTCAGGTGGCAATGTTGTTGCCTACTGTGTCCAGAATGAACCGAGTGCTGCTGACAGCACCATTTTAAAGTCTGAGAGAGAGAGTGAGAGAGAGCGAAAGAGAGAGAGAGAGTGATGTGAAGAAGAAACAGGAGGAGAAAGAGAAGATTCAATATTCTTTCTTCTGTTCCTTGTCAATCAAACATCATTGATGTGACCCTGACGCTTCCACAGAGATTACGTGTCAGAGGCTCGTCAACACATTATTCCAATAATGTCTTATTCCTGTCGTTCCTGCGTGATGGGTTCACATTCAAATCAAATCAAATGCTATTTGTCACTTGCTCCGAATACAACAGGTGTGGACCTTACCGTGAAATGCTTACTTACAAGCCCTTAACCAACAATACAGTTCAAGAAATAGAGTTAATAAATATTTACTAAATAACCTAAAGTAAAAAAAATCTAAAAAATAGTAACAAGGTAATGACATAACAATAACGAGATAATACCAAACATGTGCAACGCTAAAATCAAGGCAAAGGGTGGCTATTTGAAGAATCTCAAATATAAAATATAATTTATTAGTTAAACACCTTTTTGGTTACTATATGATTCCATATGTGTTATTTCATAATTCCGATGTCTTCACTATTATTCTACAATATAAAAAACTGTAAAAATAAAGAAAAAGCCTTGCATGAGAAGGTGTTCTAAAACTATTGACTGGTAGTGTATGCATAAATAATAAACAGCGATTAGCAGCAGTGTAAAAACAATGTAAATAGTGTGGGTGGCCATTTGATAAATTGTTCAGCAGTCTTATGGCTTGGGGGTGGAAGCTGTTAAGGAGCCTTATGGTCCTAGACTTGACGCTCCGGTACTGCTTGATGTGCGGTAGCAGAGAGAACAGTCTATGCCTTGGGTAACTGGAGTCTTTGACAATTTTTTGGGCCTTCCTCTGACACCGCCTAGTATATAGGTCCTGGATGGCAGGATCTTAGCCTTAGTGATGTACTGGGCCGTACGTACTACCCTTTGTAGCGCCTTACGGTCAGATGCCGAGCAGTTGCCATACTAGGCGGTGATGCAACCAGTCAGGGCAGCTGTATAAATCCTTTTGAGGATCTAGCGACCTAGTCTCCTGAAGTGTCTTGGTGTGTTTGGACCTTGGTAATGTGGACACCAAGGAACTTGAAACTCTCGACCCGCTCCACTTCAGCCCCATCGATGTGAATGGGGACCAGTTCGGCCCTCCTTTTCTCATAGTCCACAAACAGCTCCTTTCGCTTAATCACATTGAGGGAGAGGTTGTTGTCCTGGCATCACACTGCCCAGTCTCTGACCTCCTCCCTATAGGCTGTCTCATCGTAGTCGGTGATCAGGCCTACCACTGTTGTGTCGTCAGCAAACTTAATGATTGTGTTGGATTCGTGCTTGGCCACATAGTCATGGGTGAACAGGGAGTACACGAGGGGACTAAGCATGCACCCCTGAGGGGCCCCAGTGTTGAGGATCAGCATGGCAGACACGTTGTTGCCTACCCTTTCCACCTGGTGTGGCCCGTCAGGAAGTCCAGGATCCAGTTGCAGAGGGAGTTGTTTAGTTAGCATTCTCACATAGGTATTCCTTATGTCCAGGTGGGAAAGGGCAATGTGGAGTGCGATGAGATTGCGTCATCTCTGGATATGTTGGGGCAGTATGCGAATTGGAGTGGGTCTAGGGATTCCGGCATGATGGTGTTGATGTGAGCCATGACTAGCCTTTCAAAGCATTTCATGGCTACTGAAGTGAGGGCTACAGGGCGTTAATCATTTAGGCAGGCTATCTTCGCTTTCTGGGGCACAGGGACCATGGTGATATCTCTATGTGTGAAGTAAAGGTGGTCTAGAGTTTTTTTCCCGCTGTTTGCCCATGCTGGTAGAAATTATTTTAAAAGGATTTAATTTTGCCTGCATTAAAGTCCCCAGCCACTAGGAGCGCCGCTTCTTGATAAGCATTTTCTTGTTTGCTTATTGCCTTAGACAGCTCATTGAGTGCCAGCATCGATTTGTGGTTGTAAATAAACGGCTAAGAATAATATAGATGAGAACTCTCTTGGTAGATAATGTGGTTTACAGCTTATCATGAGGTATTCTACCTCAGGCGAGCAATACCTCAAGACTTCTTTAATATTATACATCGCTGACCAGCGGTTATTGTCAAATAGACACACATCCCGCCCCTCGTCTTACCAGACATAGCTGCTCTGCCCTGCCGATGCACAAAGAAGCCAGTCAGCTCTATATTATCCATGTCGTCGTTCAGCCACATCTCGGTGAAGAATAAGATATTACAGTTTTTAATGTCCAATTGGTAAGATAGTATTAATTGTAGATCGTGCAGTTTGTTTTCCAATAATTGCACGTTGGCCAATAATACAGAGGGTAGTGATGGTTTACCTCCTCGTCTGCAAATTCTTACAAGGCACCCCGCCCTTCTCCCCCTTTTTCTCCATCTTTTCTTCACGCTGATGACGGGGATTTGGGCCTTGTCTCAACAAAGCAGCATATCCTTCACGTCGGACTCATTAAAGAAAACATCTTTGTCCAGTTCGAGGTGAGTATTCACTGTTCTGATGTTCAGAAGCTATTTTTGGTCATAAGAGGCGGTAGCAGCACAATTATGAGTTACAAACAACGCGAAAAAAAATAAAAAATCAAGGAGCCCGTAAAACCGCAACCATATCCTCCGGTACCATTACTCTCAATCAGACAAAATTGGGGTTCCTTCCTAGGTGAGTTATTATACCAACAACTGATGAATCACTGAGTAGCCAGTGTGGGTGGATTCCACATTTGTGTTTTGTAGATCAGACTCCAAAATACATCCCTGCCTTGAACTTGTCATGTTTGATTTATTGCATTTTTTAAATGGACACCCAAATGAAATACTAATATGCCTTGGTGCAGTAGAATGACTGTTGGCCCACCCACACACTTTTGAGCAAAGGTGTATTTTATTTGCTCTTGTTCACCCATATGGTCTTTGAGTAGCAGAATAGATCCTGTCCTTAACATGAGAGGAAAACAGTTGGTTGTGTCACTGGATATTAGCACGAGAGGACAGTTCATTAGATTTAGCTGATAGGGAGCCCATTGGAGAATAACTGACACTTTTTATTTGAATACAATTGCAAGATATTGTTCTGGGGTTTACCAGACACTCAGCACACACCGTTTCAAAACACTGGCTGGTACATGTCCTGTACAACATTTTTGTTTGAATATCTAGCTCATACTTTTTTATACCCATTTAAGTTCATGTGGTGTTACAATTAATCAATCTACAAGATGTCATCGTTACTGTACACGTTTGGATAAGACTGTGGTACAATTTTATAACAATGCCCCCCACCTCACAAAAAAAAAAAAAAAAAACGTTGAGACCCAATTTTGTCCGCCTGAGAATCTTCTAGAATATTATGTCTGTTTGAACTCTCCTTATGACTTTTGTCATGGAAACATAAGCAGTTTCACAGCACATTTGCGTTACAGGGGAAGATCAAGGGACTTGCATGGCAACGAGAACTTCTCGAATAATCTTAATAATATAGATTCCAGACCATTCTCAAAACAAAGCCTACAGTACACTGCCTCAGACTTAACATGTAATGCTGGGATTCAGTCCTGTCGCGGTTTATAGCCAATGAGACTTTTAAAGGCCTCTTTCCCACGTTCACAGAGATCCCATTCACAGTGAATACTGCATATGTCGGCTTAATCTGACATTCTTTTTAAAGCTGCAATGCCTATAACCTGTGATCAGATTGAATCCCAGCCTAAATCTTTAGGCGTACAGATACTTTATATCTCAAATCCCTGAATTTCTGACTCCTGTTTTCGGCACAGTGGTGTCAACAGTTTAAGTACTTGTGGATCAAATAGAAAATAGATAAAACCTTTTACGCGGATTGAATGACAATTGCTGCCTGACATTCTGAGTGCAGTTCTATCTGTGTTGTGTGGTCTTTTGTCATGCAAGGCTTATGGTTGTAGACTTCTGAAGGACATCAACACAATGAGCTCCCCACTCGGGCTCCCGAGTGGCGCAGCAACCTAAGGCACTGCATCTCAGTGCTAGAGGCATCACTGAAGAGCCTGGTTCAATTCCAGGCTGTATCACAACCGGCTGTGATTGGGAGTCCCATAGGGCGGTGCACAATTGGCCCAGCATCGTCCAGGTTAGAATTTGGCCGGGGTAGGCCGTCATTGTAAATAATAATTTGTTTTTAAATGATTTACGTAGTTAAATAAATACAAACAAATAAAAAGTAAATTACATTTACAGATGACACAAGACTAAAACACAAATAATACATTATAATGAAAGGTTAATTTCAACAACATGGTTCCTTCTGAATGGTTGGCCTCATATTATATGTATAAGTCATGTGCTAAGGACATACTATTTTCACTGCAGACAGATCTTCAATTAAAATAAAACAAACATTTACAAAAACGTCTTCTACATGTTTTGTGCTCATGAATTGTCTCTAACACTCAAATGACATGACTGTTTTCACATTCACAGGTCATATTCTCCAAATCAAAACACTGTTTAAGCATTCATAGGTCATATTCTCCAAATCAAAACACTTTTCACATTCACAAGTCATACAAGTCATATTCTCCAAATCAAAACACTTTTCACATTCACAGGTCATACAAGTCATATTCTCCAAATCAAAACACTTTTCACATTCACAAGTCATGCAAGTCATATTCTCCAAATCAAAACACTTTTCACATTCACAAGTCATACAAGTCATATTCTCCAAATCAAAACACTGTTTTCACATTCACAGGTAATATTCTCCAAATCAAAACACTGTTTTCACATTCACAGGTAATATTCTCCAAATCAAAACACTGTTTTCACATTCACAGGTCATATTCTCCAAATCAAAACACTGTTTTCACATTCATAGGTCATATTCTCCAAATCAAAACACTGTTTTCACATTCATAGGTCATATTCTCCAAATAAAAACAGTGTTTAAACATTCATAGGTCATTTTCTCTCAATATAACCATGTCCAATACACCATGGAGAAGGATAGAGCCTTTGATATGTTTGAAAGGCATCAGGTTGAAAGGTTCATTCCAACACATTGCCTGTTCCTGTGGGACCGGCCCTTATTGAAGGAAGGAAAGCTATTTCATTAACACAGGGACACATAGTAATTAAACACCATATTGGAAGGGTCAGCCACACTAACAAGCATCTGTTCAGAGCTAAGACATCGGTAGTTTTAGAATGAGTGTCTCAGAGAGGTTGGATCCCATTGGCACCTTTCAATAATGGGGAAAAATGATATCAATTTCAGACTGCCTGAGGAACGCTCGAGGTTTTTCGGAATTGGAATCCCACGAGTTATCATATCAGAGGATAGTAGTATTACAGGTTTTCACTTTGGCTCAATTCTCAAATTAGATTGTTATTTTTTAAACAATAAGTTCAAATCTCTGAACAATTAGTTTCTTGTTCACACCATATTTGAATTTCTTATTAATTTCTTATTAATTTCTTATTAATTTAAATTGCACGTGTTTTGTCACATCTGTGCAAAAGAGGAAGTACAATTGTCTACAATTTGCACAATAACTACATGCACATGGCTGATTAAAACTGATGAGCTGATTCTCAGTGAAATTATCATACTCTTCACAACTTCTAAACATTCTTCCATCGTGTGAGCCATCACCTGCAAAATGATCCATTCAATTATCAAAATCAGTCAGATATACATGTACAGTATATTCCGTAAATATCTATGACATGGAAGGTTTATGATGTCTGCTAAATTGGCAAATGACCTGCCAGGTGACATAGCAATGAAATAGGAATCACAATCTTACCAATCAACCAATCAAGTTTGGAAGCATATTTATGGAGCTTGCCCACGGCACAATCACTACAATTTTTGAACATGGAGGAACATCACAACCCTGAACAGCAGCTACATGCTTGTGGAAGAGAAATAAGAAGATGTGTAAGAGTGGTTGGAGGGGGTGTTAGGGGAAGACATAATAGAGGAAGAGGTAGAAGGCAAAGAATAAGAGTCTCTGATGAAATCAGAGCTACAATTGTGGACTATATCATAAACCATGGTCTTACAATGGAAGAGGCTGGTCGGAGAGTACAGCCTAATGTAAACAGGTCCACAGTGTTATAAACCATGGTCTGACAATGGAAGAGGCTGGTCGGAGAGTACAGCCTAATGTAAACAGGTCCACAGTGTTATAAACCATGGTCTGACAATGGAAGAGGCTGGTCGGAGAGTACAGCCTAATGTAAACAGGTCCACAGTGTTATAAACCATGGTCTGACAATGGAAGAGGCTGGTCTGAGAATAGATTTTGACTGGTTGCAGGTTCATATCAACAAAGAACAAGAATTACAGTATCACAGAGACAAAGGACAAGTTTGCGAGATGCAGGGTACAGTACTGTAAAAATAGGGGTACAAGGAGGAGGAAGAACAAAAAACAAAATTGCAAAGAGCAAAGCAGAGTAGTAATTTCTGATCAATTTTGAGCTATTTTGATAGTAGCTCAATGTTTTCGTTCATCAAAAGACAATGACGGAAAAATATGAATATTTTTTTAGATTAAAAATGTACTTCTCCCTGAGAATTGTATGTTTTGAACAATGTATTTTCTATTTTTCGGTGTATTGTGCTTGAGAGTGTATATCATTTTGATCACTTTGTTTATGATTTGAGAGCAGTGTTTGATTTTGAACACAGGTAAAACTGTTTTGAGGCGAATGTTTCATTTTGTGAGTCAGAGGTTATGTAAATGTAGTGCTTGAAGATGAGGTTTTGTGTTTAATGTTTTCAGGAAACGGAGCAAGGTTTCAGAAATTGTGTTTTAGCAATTGAGAAAAAGTGTAAATGTTTTGGTTGAGTTACAACATTTTGCCGACATGTAATAGAGTTGTGATGTCCCATAAAACAGTTGTGACAATTGTACTTACAGTTTAGAGAATGTAAGTGTAATTGCTAAAACACAATTCCTGGAACAACTCACCATTTTCTCAAATCTTCACACACAATTTTAAAACTCACACCCATCGGTAGAAACATCTAACTTCTGGGTCCCATTTCAAACTTTGCCCTCAGACAACACACACAAGCTGTCAAAATCACAGAATACATGACTGTTGGTTACAGACTGGAGGGATTCATTCAAACCACTGCTACCAAAATGTTTAGAATAGCTTTTCAGAGAAATCATTTGGAACTTTGTAAAATCACTGCACTGACTGTCCAGATAACCCTTTCAGGAACACCCTGGTGAGAGAACTTCAAAACACTACTGTAATAAATACCTCTTACATTAGTGGATAAGGGAATACTACTGTAATAAATACCTCTTACATTAGTGGATAAGGGAATACTACTGTAATAAATACCTCTTACATTAGTGGATAAGGGAGTACTACTGTAATAAATACCTCTTACATTAGTGGATACGGGAATACTACTGTAATAAATACCTCTTACATTAGTGGATAAGGGAATACTACTGTAATAAATACCTCTAACATTAGTGGATAAGGGAATACTACTGTAATAAATACCTCTTACATTAGTGGATAAGGGAGTACTACTGTAATAAATACCTCTTACATTAGTGGATACGGGAATACTACTGTAATAAATACCTCTTACATTAGTGGATAAGGGAATACTACTGTAATAAAAACCTCTTACATTAGTGGATAAGGGAATACTACTGTAATAAATACCTCTTACATTAGTGGATAAGGGAATACTACTGTAATAAATACCTCTAACATTAGTGGATAAGGGATTACTACTGTAATAAATACCTCTAACATTAGTGGATAAGGGAATACTACTGTAATAAATACATCTTACATTAGTGGATAAGGGAATACTACTGTAATAAAAACCTCTTACATTAGTGGATAAGGGAATACTACTGTAATAAATACCTCTTACATTAGTGGATAAGGGAATACTACTGTAATAAATACCTCTTACATTAGTGGATAAGGGAATACTACTGTAATAAATACCTCTTACATTAGTGGATAAGGGAATACTACTGTAATAAATACCTCTTACATTAGTGGATAAGGGAGTACTACTGTAATAAATACCTCTTACATTAGTGGATAAGGGAATACTACTGTAATAAATACCTCTTGTACAGGTTACTCAGCATCAGTGTTCTAATCATCTCGTCTCAGGTCTGGGTCAGGGCATAATATCTCATCAACGTCACACATTATGTTTGCTCTTGTCAGGCAGCGTGGGAAAAATGTCCTTGTGTGCCTTAAAAAAACCTGGATAGATGCCACCATTGCCTCCAGGAGGTGTTGCTGTGCATAGGGGTTGCAGTCATACACTCTCCACCACCATGCTGAGAAAAATTATTCAATCGGATTCAGAAATGGGGAATATGCTGGCGAAAAAAGAACGGTGAACCTGGGGTGGTCATTGAACCAGAGCAGCCCGATGGAAACTCACGTTATCCCAAATGACAACATATTGGGCTTGCTCTGGTTGCCCTGGCTCCCCTTCCTGTTGAAAAGTGTTATTGTGCAGCTGATCTAGAATATTGAAGGAGTTGTGCCATGTTGAATGGACCCACTTTGAAATGGCGGTGGAGGACGCCACGATGTGGATGGCTGCACATAGGGTGACGTTGCCTCCCCTCTGGCCAGGAACTTGTATGATGGCACGGTAACCAATGATGTTGCTCCCCTCTTTTGTGGCTTTTTGTTAGGTTTAACCCTGCTTTTGTCAATGAAGATGTACTCCTGCGGGTCACCCATGGCATCCATCTCAAAGATTCTCTTACAGAATTTTTTTTTTTTTTTTTTAACACACATTTTATTGTACTACAAATACAGTACTGTAGTGTACTGGAATGAAAGACTGTGTATTGAAGTTACTGTAACATATCACCATGCAGTATTGTATTGATATGCTGGAGAGATGGGCCATACTCTACAAACTGTAAAAATTCTATACATTTGATCAATTACCTGCTCACATTGTAATCGTTGTTCCTTAACTCTGTTTGAATTCCTTTCAAAAGGCACAAGGTACGGCTGTTTTGTGTTTCTTCTGACATATCTGGTCCATGGTGGAAATGCTGATGCTGTCAATTCCTTGGAAGACTACCTGGTCTTCAACTATTTGGGTTTGAATTTCCCTCAAAAGAATGGCATTACTGGCAATCACCATATTCACCAGGGCAGTCTCCTGCTCAGCTGTGAGAGGTCTCCGCCTACCTCCAATAGATGGCCGCCTTTCAGTTCTGCAAAAAAATTAATTTGACTATTACTGACCCATGGTCATCCATTACTGTGGTAAAAACAACGCTGAGAACAGTGGAGATTCAGTCTATAAGCAACATTACATGGATCACAGTAACAATAAGGCAAATTACCCGTTTTCCCTTCTGAAAGTAGAGACAATGGATTCAACCGTGTAACGGCTTAGGATGGGTTCCACTAGCTCTCCAGCTTCTCTCATAGTCCTCTCATGTATGAGCACATGATGAACTACAGTAGGGAGGCAAGGATTTCATCTGAGATTACTTGTCTTTGTTGTTGTTGTTATCCTCGTCCTTGTCCTCGTCCTCGTCCTCGTCCTTGTCCTATTCCACTCTGTTGTCTTGCAACTTGGGCATTGTTAGGATCCATTGTTCCAAAGCACATGGACATGCCTCTAGGCCCTATTTATTGATCCAGCAATTCTGATTGGTGTGTTAACATTTTTTGAGGCTGTAGCTCCAAAACCATACAAATTACAAAGCAGTGAGTACTGCTACCCTCCAAAAACCAGGAGTTTATTAACGAGATTCTTTATTGAGGAGATAGAAGGGAAGGATAGAGAATAATTGTTAAAGGAACCGTACAGGGTTACTAAAGTCATTTTATTGATATCATGTAAAACAGCAAATACTCACTTTCACTCACATTGCTAAAGAAATACATCCGACCAATCTCCAGACTGTTCTGTGTATCCAGAGATGGTGTACAGGACAAAGACATGGAGATGTGGAGGAAAGACCATGATGACGCAGGGAGGGGCTTAACAGGTACGTCCAGTCAACACTCAGCAAGAGGCATTTCTGTGGTTACTGTGCGGCTTCCCTTCTCTTTTCCATTTCTTCAGAAAGCCATTTTCCACTCATTCCACTCCGGTTTATTGTAATATCGATGAAGGATAGTCGGCTGAATACATTTCAGTGGTTTGAAGTTACACAGGAGTGACTTATTTAGCATATGGAAAGCCAGGCAGGGATTTTAAATACCATCTGTCATGTTGCTCTTATGGTCGAGTCATAGTCCTACATGAACCAGGAAGCCTATGACAGACGTGGATACAGAATGAGGCATCAAGTGGTGGGGGTGGTTTTCTCAAGTGTTTGCATAACAGCGTACTTCTGATTACAGCGTACTTCATTTATAGGGTATCTGAGTGGTTGTGAGCTCATTGTGATAACAGACACTAGTCCCAGGAAACATGCAACAGTAACATTTGAACTCCCGCTAAGGTCAACCCAACAAATTTCATAAGATTGAATCTTGGTCACCACACACTCCTAGAGGAGAGCATACTAGTCTGGCTTTCGCTCATAAAACATATTCATAATTAAAACATTAGCGCATCTGCATTTTTCATAATGTGTTTTTTTTTATGTATGCAGTCATACATTTTTTAAGAGATTCGATCCACCTGCACTCAATTTGTGCTTTGTACTGTAGCTCATGTGCCTATAACGTTGAATTAGACTGATCTCAAGAGTTTGGCGGGTGCCTACAAATACAAAATTACCCCTCTTTTAACCTCTCTTTTACCCCCTCTTTACTCTGTCTTTACCCCCTCTTTACTCCATCTTTACCCCCTCTTTACTCCGTCTTTACCCCCTCTTTACACCGTCTTTACCCCCTCTTTACACCGTCTTTACCCCCTCTTTACATCGTCTTTAACCCCTCTCTACTCCGTCTTTACCTCCTCTTTACACCGTCTTTACCCCCTCTTTACACCGTCTTTACCCCCTCTTTACTCCGTCTTTACCCCCCTCTCTACTCCGTCTTTACCCCCTCTCTACTCCGTCTTTACCCCCTCTTTACCCCCTCTTTACTCCGTCTTTATCCCCTCTTTACACCGTCTTTACCCCCTCTCTACTCCGTCTTTAACCCCTCTTTACTCTGTCTTTACCCCCTCTTTACACCATCTTTACCCCCTCTTTACTCCGTCTTTAACCCCTCTTTACTCCGTCTTTACCCCCTCTTTACTACGTCTTCACCCCCTCTTTACTCCATCTTTACCCCCTCTTTACTTTGTCTTTACCCCCTCTTTACTCCGTCTTTACCCCCTCTTTACTCCGTCTTTACCCCCTCTTTACTCCAGCTTTACCCCCTCTTTACTCTGTCTTTACCCCCTCTTTACTCTGTCTTTACCCCCTCTTTACTCCGTCTTTACCCCCTCTTTACTCCAGCTTTACCCCCTCTTTACTCTGTCTTTACCCCCTCTTTACTCTGTCTTTACCCCCTCTCTTTTACACCCTCTCTTTTTAGACATAAAACTTGTACAAATCAAATCAAGCTAACTTCTGTCAAAAGCCTGTCATGTTTTGACATCAGTAGATTTTAAATGGCATACATCAGTGCTGTTGAAGAACAGGAAAAAGAGAGAAAGTGTTACCCTAGCAACAACAGGTGTAGTTTGGACTGTATATTCCAAGCCTGGGATAATTGAACGAGTACAGTAGAAACACAAACACTGCTCTCTGCACTGTAATGCTTTGATCTTCTCCATTTTACTGTCAACGATACCAACCTCATTAAAATGGTGTGAGTGTGTGGCTTATCAAATGTATCGCCCCATTCTGATGGAAGGGTATAACGTTGAAGGTAATGGTTGAGAAATACAGTATGTTGCCTAGCTAAATGAATACACACTGCACAAAACAATGTGCTTGTTCAACTTCAACAAATATTTGAGGCAACTATATGCATACTATATTTGAGTATTTCAAACATTAGGTGTTTGTATGTATAAAATACTTTGCTTTTAGCATTTCACAAACAATAGTATATTAAGTGCAAACAACTTACAGCATCATCTTACAGCAGGTTAAATCTAACTTAATTTGATGATTTACAGAACTGTTACTTTAAGCTGGATCTACTGATTAATTACTTATGGTTATCAGGTTTGTCAAATATATTTAAATTAGGTTCCTATAACTTGAAATAGTTTTTATTTTAAGTGCAATGTGTTTCTGCAAGAGAAAACAACTGGCAAAAATAATGACGTTTCAATGGCAAAGTTAACAAAAGGGACATTTCATAATTTTCCAACCTCATATTTGTCCTCTAGCAGCTCCCAAACATCAATATACGTGAAAACGTCACGTTTTATAGTAACAAAAAAAGTGTTTTGAATGAAATTGGAAACTGATCACATTGTTGTTGTTTTTCGAGTTCACAGTTGTTTTGAAGGCACCATAAATCCAGAGAATGACAGACTTTTATGACAAAGTTTGTTGACAAAATGTGTCCACAAGAAGGACAGCCGAGTCACCTTCCTGTTCAAGTGAACACAACACAACAAGATGAGTCCAAAAATCTATTGTATGCTGCTGCATAAATTATGTAATATGCCAGGGAGATATAGTTGAAGTCAGAAGTTTACATACACCTTAGCCAAATACATTTAAACTCAGTTTTTCACAATTCATGACATTTAATTCTAGTAAAAATGCCCTGTCTTAGATCAGCTAGGATCACAACTTTATTTTATGAATGTGAAATATCAAAATAATACTAGAGAGAATCAGCTATTATTTCTTTCATCACATTCCTAGTGGGTCAGAAGTTAACATGCACTCTTACTATTTGTTAGGATTGCCTTTAAATTGGTTAACTTGGGTTAAACTTTTCTTGTAGCCTTCAACAAGCTTCCCACAATAAGTTGGGTGAATTTTAAGTTTAAGAATTTTGGCCCATTCCTCTTGACAGAGCTGGTGTAACTGAGTCAGGTTTGTAGGCCTCCTTGCTCCCACATGCTTCTTCAGGTCTGCCCACAAATGTTCTATAGGATTGAGATCAGGGCTTTGTGATGGCCACTCAAATACCTTGACTTTGTTGTCCTTAGGCCATTTTGCCACAACATTGGAAGTGTGCTTGGGGTCATTGTCCATTTGGGAGACCGATTTGAGACCAAGCTTTAACTTCCTGACTGATGTCTTGAGATGTTGCTTCAATATGTTTCACTTAATTTGCCATCCTCATGATGCCATCTATTTTGTGAAGTGCACCAGTCCCTCCTGCAGCAAAGCAGCCCCACAACATGATGCTGCCACCCCGTGCTTCACGGTTGGGATGGTGTTCTGCGGCTTGCGAGCGTCCCCCTTTTTCCTCCAAAGATAACAATGGTCATTATTGCCAAACAGTTCTATTTTTGTTTCATCAGACCAGAGGACATTTCTCCATTTGCAGTTGCGAACCGTAGTCTGGCTTTTTTTATGGCGGTTTTGGAGCAGCGGCTTCTTCCTTGCTGAGCGGCCTTTCAGGTTATGTCGATGTAGGACTAGTTTTACTGTGTATATAGACATTTTTGCCCCTGTTTCCTCCAGCATCTTCACAAGGTCCTTTGCTGTTGTTTTGGGATTGATTTGCACTTTTCACACCAAAGTACGTTCCTCTCTAGGTGACAGAACGCGTCTCCTTCCTGAGCGGTATGATGGCTGCGTGGTCCCATGGTGTTTATACCTGCGTACTATTGTTTGTACAGATGAACGTGGTACCTTCAGGCATTTGGAAATTGCTCCCATGGATGAACCAGACTTGTGGAGGGCTACAATTGTTTTTCTGAGATCTTGACTGATTTCTTTTGATTTTCCCATGATGTCAAGCAAATAAGCACTGTGTTTGAAGGTAGACCTTGAAATACATTCACAGGTACACCTCCAATTGACTCAAATGATGTCAATTAGCCTGTCAGAAGCTTCTAAAGCCATGACATCTTTTGTTTAATTTTCCAAGCTGTTTAAAGGCACAGTCAACTTAGTGTATGTAAACTTCTGACCCAGTGGAATTGTGATACAGTGAATCATAATCTGTCTGTAAACAATTGTTGGAAAAATTACTTGTGTCATGCACAAAGTAGATGTCCTAACCGACTTACCAAAACTATTGTTTGTTAAAACCTCTCTGGGATATGTGGGATGCTGGCCGAAAGCCAGGGAAAATGCAGTGCGCCAAATTCAAATAAATTACTATAAAAATCAAACTTTCATTAAATCACACATGCAAGATAGCAAATTAAATCTACACTTGTTGTGAATCCAGCCAACATGTCAGGTTTCAAAAAGGCTTTTCGGCGAAAGCAAACGATGCTATTATCTGAGGATAGCACCTCCATCAAAAAATATAGAGAAAGCATATTTCAACCCTGCAGGCGCGACACAAAACGTAGAAATAAGAGTATAATTCATGCCTTACCTTTGACGAGCTTCTTTTGTTGGCACTCCAATATGTCCCATAAACATCACAAACGGTCCTTTTGTTCGATTAATTCCATCGATATATATTCAAAATTACCATTTATTTGGCGCGTTTGATCCAGAAAAACACCGGTTCCAACTTGAGCAACGTGACTACAAAATATCTCAAAAGTTACCTGTAAACTTTGCCAAAACATTTCAAACTACTTTAGTAACACAACTTTAGGTATTTTTTAACGTAAATAATAGACAAAATTGAAGACGGGATGATCTGTGTTCAATACAGGAAGAAAACAAACTGAAGCATTCTTTCTGCTCTATCTAACAGTACACTTCAAGTGACACTCGTTCGAAATGGCCGTACTTCTTCATTACACAAAGGAATAACCTCAACCAATTTCTAAAGACTGTTGACATCCAGTGGAATCGATAGGAACTGCAAGAAGGTCCCTTATAAATCTGGATTCCCAATGAAAACCCATTGGAAAAAAACGAAATCTGAATGTTTTGTCCTCGGGGTTTCACCTGCTAAATAAGTTCTGTTATACTCACAGACATGATTGAAACAGATTTAGAATCTTCAGAGTGTTTTCTATCCAAATCTACTAATAGCAGTAGCAGGCTTTTGAATTTGGGCATGCATTTCATCCGGACGTGAAAATACTGCCCCCTGTCACCAAGAAGTGGTTAACAAGAAGTTTGTGGAGTGGTTGAAAACGAGTTTGAATGACTCCAACCTAAGAATATGTAAACTTCCGACTTCAACTGTATGTATAGTGTGCTGTAGCTAAGAAATTAATACTAAGTGTTTGTTGTGTAGTAAACTGTAAGTACCCCATGTTCCGCACCCTAATAATTTGGTCCCTTTCCTCCTCATAACTTAACCTACTGTTCTGAGTTGGTGGTGCACATGTAGCCTATAGCCTGTTTTAGATAAATGTAATCATTGAATATTGTAAGAGCTTGTTTTGTCTGCTTATATGCTCCCTTTATTTATCCTAAGGTTCTGACTTGGTGTACACAGAGAATACTGTAATAATGGCCCATGTTCTGAATTCCTTTTGCTGTACATTTCAAAAGTGCTGAAGTGATTGCCTCTTATCCACTCATTGTTCCCTTATGCAATAGTTTGTACATCTCAATTGTCAGTAGAAACCACATTTGTTTAAGCAAGTCAGCCATGTCAGCCATGTTTTTTTTCCCTACCAGAGAAGGCTCTTCTAATAGCCAGGTGTAGCAGTGGTAAGGATTCCCCCCATGGTGATAAAAAGAAAGCTCTGATGTCGGGACAGTTTTATGTAGCCCCTAACCGTTTGTGGGCACCATTTGTCACCGTTATAGTGCAAATAATGTATTGTTTAGTGTCGCACACCATGTAGGTAGTGTTGCAGTTGACAAACGATTGCACTTGGTAGGTTCAAGGTCCACAAGTGTCCCTGATTGTATTTGTTTTTACAATATGATGGCAATGATTGCAGTGATTGAATGTTTCCTGTGAGCTTGGGGAGCCAACAAGATGTTGCATATAGGGTGGAACAGACCTTCAGGGTAATTTCAAAAGTTTAAATGCATGGCTTATAAAATGAACACATTCAAATCATGTAAGTTCATATTTAAGTAAAGTTACCTAATACGGTAGGCATATGTGAGCGTCAGGGAGACCATGCGCTTTTGCCCAACTTCGTATGCTGCTAATGGGTAGATGTCTGCCAATGCCCTTTTGCTCAAGGACTTTAACCTTCCTTATGGATTCCAGTTGAAAACCACTGAGGTGCTCATTGTCCCACGCATTCTGACACTTGACAATAAAAGCACATTTGCAATGAACAAAGTTAATTAGACCTATTTCTACAAAGTCTGGTAGTACTCCAGTGGACCCGTGGATCATTCCGACAGAGTAATTGCTACCATTGCAGGAAATTGTGTTTGCCAACTGAACACGTCTCATCTGGAAATGTCATTTTATATTATCCTTTTGAATTTTGATTATCCTTAACTTCTAAAGCCACTGTGGACAGCTTTGTGACAGAGAGGACAGCTTTGTGACAGAGAGGACAGCTTTGTGACAGAGGACAGCTTTGTGACAGAGAGGACAGATTTGTGACAGAGAGGACAGCTTTGTGACAGAGGACAGCTTTGTGACAGAGAGGACCGATTTGTGACAGAGAGGACAGCTTTGTGACAGAGAGGACAGCTTTGACAACATCTGTGCCATACAGATTGTACGCAAACCTTAGTTGATAATTAGCTGCAAGAGACAGTCAAATGTTTGAAAGCTGTTGATCTGTTAAACGATTGCTTAAAAAAAGCTGTGTTTAGCTTTGAAGCGCATAGTCCACAAAGCTATAAGAGGTCCAAATGCCTTTATCAGTTGCGGGGAAGTGTTCAATGAAATGATACTTTGTGGTAGGTCTTTCCTGAGGGTAAACCTTCAAGAATCTAAGCCTGTACACAGATATCTTTGTGTCAAGGTAACAAATAGTCTCCTCTGTGTGAAGTGGGGCATCCACAAGTTCAACAATATCTTTGATGTCCAATATCATCTGCCACGATGGTTCACAAACAACTATTTTTGCGTCCAATTTTTTAATTTATTTTTTATTTCACCTTTATTTAACCAGGTAGGCAAGTTGAGAACATGTTCTCATTTACAATTGCGACCTGGCCAAGATAAAGCAAAGCAGTTCGACACATACAACAACACAGAGTTACACATGGAGTAAAACAAACATACAGTCAATAATACAGTAGAAAAATAAGTCTATATACGGTGTGAGCAAATGAGGTGAGATAAGGGAGGTAAAGGCAAAAAAAAGGCCATGGTGTCAAAGTAAATACAATATAGCAAGTAAAACACTGAAATGGTAGATTTGCTGTGGAAGAATGTGCAAAGTAGAAGTAAAAATTAATGGGGTGCAAAGGAGCAAAATAAATAAGTACAGTAGGGGAAGTGGTGGTTGTTCGGGCTAAATTATAGATGGGCTATGTACAGGTGCAGTAATCTGTGAGCTGCTCTGTCAGCTGGTACTTAAAGCTAGTGAGGGAGATAAGTGTTTCCAGTTTCAGAGATTTTTGTAGTTCATTCCAGTCATTGGCAGCAGAGAACTGGAAGGAGAGGCGGCCAAAGGAAGAATTGGTTTTGGGGGTGACCAGAGAGATATACCTGCTGGAGCGCATGCTACAGGTGGGTGCTGCTATGGTGACCAGCGAGCTGAGATAAGGGGGGACTTTACCTAACAGGGCCTTGTAGATGACCTGGAGCCAGTGGGTTTGGCGACGAGTATGAAGCGAGGGCCAGCCAACAAGAGCATACAGGTCGCAGTGGTGGGTAGTATATGGGGCTTTGGTTACAAAACGGATGGCACTGTGATAGACTGCATCCAATTTATTGAGTTGGGTATTGGAGGCTATTTTGTAAATGACATCACCGAAGTCGAGGATCGGTAGGATGGTCAGTTTTACGAGGGTATGTTTGGCAGCATGAGTGAAGGATGCTTTGTTGCAAAATAGGAAGCCAATTCTAGATTTAACTTTGGATTGGAGATGTTTGATGTGAGTCTGGAAGGAGAGTTTACAGTCTTACCAGACACCTAGGTATTTGTAGTTGTCCACATATTCTAAGTCAGAACCGTCCAGAATAGTGATGCTGGACAGGCGGGCGGGCAGGTGCAGGCACTGATCGGTTGAAGAGCATGCATTTAGTTTTACTTGTTTTTAAGAGCAGTTGGAGGCCACACAGAATGGTGTCATCTGCGTAGAGGTGGATCAGAGACTCACCAGCAGCAAGAGCGACATCATTGATGTATACAGAGAAGAGAGTCGACCCAAGAATTGAACCCTGTGGCACCCCTATAGAGACTGCCAGCAGGCCCTTCAATTCGACACACTGAACTCTATCAGAGAAGTAGTTGGTGAACCAGGCGAGGCAGTCATTTTAGAAACCAAGGCTGTTGAGTCTGCCGATAAGAATGTGGTGATTGACAGAGACGAAAGCCTTGGCCAGGTCGATGAATACAGCTGCACAGTATTGTGTCTTATCGATGGCGGTTAAGATATCGTTTAGGGCCTTGAGTGTGGCTGAGGTGCACCCATGACCAGCTCTGAAACCATCTTACTGAAGCTTACTCGTTGGCCTGTCCCTCTGTACTGACACAGATCTACTACTCACACGAATCCTCTCAGGATCCCTCCCCTTTGACCTATCTTACTCAACTGTTTTCACTACCTCAGCATATGACTCTGCTCTAACCCTGGTAACCTACACCTGTCTCTCTCGCACCGGACACTTCTGATCCCCAGCCACATGGACACTCCAACAATTAACACATCCCAATTCGTTCCCCAATGCTACACATTCCTTTCAGCACATAAGCTTGTACGGTATAACTTTGTTGGGCAGAGACTCAACATCAAAACTCAAAAGAACAGACAATGACTTATCTGTTTCACCACTCACAGCACCCTGTCTGCGTCGCACCAAACCACGAGCATCACAAACACCGGGAATCTTCCCCTTCAGTTGGTCCACTTTCCCATTTACCCCCACCCCAGTAATCAGTCATATTCTTGAGAGCAAAACAAGTCACATCTCTTGTCCCAATTAGTTTGGTTTAAAGCACCTGCTCCCTCTGACCAGCAGAAACACAAACATTTATTCAAAGACCACTTCTGGTTACCTTCACCGATTCCACAGAATCCAACTCCTTTTCACACACACTGAAACCACAAGTGGATGAGCTAAAAGGCAGAGTTCCACTTTCTCCAAAGAGTTCACAGACTCATCTCCAAGCCTCGGGCTCCAAAGAGTTCACAGACTCATCTCCAAGCCTCGGGCTCCAAAGAGTTCACAGACTCATCTCCAAGCCTCGGGCTCCAAAGACTTTACCACACCTGCTACCTCTGATAATTTACCCTCATTCACTGCCATTTTACCTTCAGACCTCGATCCGGCGTACGTCTCACTCTGTTTACACTTTTAACCATTCTTCTTCGACAAACCATCTCCCTATTTCCCACCATTTCTACCCGACTCTAGCTCACCTTCCTCCTTTTCTCTCTTTGACCTCCTCTGCCTCTGTTTTTCCCTGCATTCCTCTTCCGTATTGCAAGTTTATGTCTCCTAACATATGTTTAGTTTTTAATGCCATTTTCTTCTTCTTCAAGTGGCCTCACCATCCAAACTCATCTTCTACGGAGATGTAATTTCCCGGACGGATATTACATTTTACATTTTGGATTATCATGCTTTTTGAACACAGACAAATTATGTAAACTATTGAAATATTGAAAAAAAACTAGTAACCTGCATTTTTATATTTTTCTAGTAATATTTACTAACCTCCTGAATATTTTTTTTTACAGTGCATTTTGTAATAGTAGAAAAGATGCAACAGAAGCCTCCCATATGTTTCTAACACCACTTTCACAGCACAACTTGAATATTAAATGATTCCTTTGAACAGAGTGTGAAAGGGGAGAGTGATAGATGCCTTTAGAGAGAGAGAGATTTAACCCGGGGCTGTGTTCCTCCGTTGGGTTCGTTGTCACGCTCTAGCCTCCAGGTGTCCAGGCAGCCAGCGCAATCCTGACAACCTCACTGACAGACCTGTCACTGGGAATTTATTTAGTGGTTAAAGACTCCTTCCCCTCTCTCACTGCCTCTCTCTCTCTCTCTCTCTCTCTCTCTGTCTCTCTCTCTCTGTCTCTCTCTCTGTCTCTCTTTCTCTCTGTCTCTCTCTGTCTCTCTCTCTCTCTGTCTCTCTCTTAGTCTCTCTGTCTCTCTCTCTGTCTCTCTCTCTCTCTCTTAGTCTCTCTGTCTCTCTCTCTCTCTCTCTCTCTCTCTCTGTCTCTCTCTCTCTCTGTATCTCTCTCTCTCTGTCTCTCTCTCTCTCTGTCTCTCTCTCTCTCTGTCTCTCTCTCTGTCTCTCTCTCTGTCTCTCTCTCTCTCTCTCTCTCTCTCTGTCTCTCTCTGTCTCTCTCTCTCTCTCTCTCTCTCTCTCTCTCTCTCTCTCTCTCTCTCTCTCTCTGTCTCTCTCTCTCTGTCTGGGGAGGCTTAACAGCTGCTCTTGCAGGGGCGCCCCAGGAGACTGCTGACACTATTCATCATTCCTTAATTAGCCAGTTTGCTCCACTAATTAACTCTCTCTATCCACAATTATTGAATTTGGGAGGCTGTGAATGGCATTTGTTTCACTCTTGTGGACACTCATTCTTGTTCTCTCTCTCTCTCTCTCTCTCTCTCTCTCGCTCTCTCTCTCTCTCTCTCTCTCTCTTTCTTTCTCCTTCTGTCTTGCTCTCTCTCGCTCTCTCTCTCTCTCTCTTTCTTTCTCCCTCTTTCTTGCTCTCTCTCGCTCTCTCTCTCTGTTTCTCTCTTGTTCTATATTTATTTCTCTCTAAATGGAGATAATTTTTCTGATGTTCATAAATGCATCCATACCAATTTACTTTGAGGTGATAAAGGGTTAATCTGTCAGATCACAACCTATATCTTAAATAATTAATGTGGTTAGCGGATATGTGAAATTCAGCTAATGCAAAGCACCTATATTTCAGGGCGTAAATAAATATTTTGCTGGATCAAGCAAGTATCTCTGGCATCCATAGGAAATACTATTTCTGGGGCGGCAGGGTAGCCTAGTGGTTAGAGCGTTGGACTAGTAACCGGAAGGTTGCAAGTTCAAACCCCCGAGCTGACAATCTGTCATTCTGCCCCTGAACAGGCAGTTCAGGCTGTAATTGAACTTGAATTTGTTCTTGACTTGCCTGGTTAAATAAAGGTAAATAAAATAATTTATAAAAATATATATGCAGTATATATACCAAAGCTTAATCATCTGTGGCCCATTCATATTTCATAAGAAAAACTGTTTGGGGAAACCCATTTACATCATCACTCAAACGGCACTGAGGTCAAACCAGGAAGTTAATATTAGTGACTGGCTGGCAGATGTGACCAAAACTGATATGTCATGCCTAGATATTCAATTATATCTGCATTGCAGGGACAATATTCCATACATTAGCGCTGTGACATTCATGGGTCACACAGAACTGCTGAAAAAAGGAGATGAATTTGTAATGTTAGGGGAAAAATCAAATCACAGTTAGCTGCCCACTTTGACTTGTCGATATTCATACCCGGGGTGAATGACATTGTGCATTGTCTAGAAGAGTCACATGTGGGTTATTTCTCTG